>NC_092206.1:15936593-15984370 GCF_043381705.1 Parasteatoda tepidariorum
ATATATATACTTATTATTATTATTATACTTTATTATCTTTAGTTTGTTTGTCACATAAAATAAAATAAACCTAACTCTGATAATACCCAACTTTTGTCGATTTATAGGACTGTTTTATTGACTTAAGTAATGTAAGCAAACTATGTATTAGAGATAATTCGGAAACTTGAAACTAAGTAATTTTTAAGAAAAGTGTTAAAAAAAAAATTCATCACTAAAGAGAGCAAACGTATACTACGTTTCATTAAAAGGATAAATATTGATTTTAATTAGTGTATTACTTGCAAAATTTGTTTAAGAACTACCGCTTTATTTATTTAGGACAAGAAAAGAAATGTTTGTAGTTTGAAATCTTTTTAATGATTTGTGAATAGCTAATATGTGCTTATGTATTTCAAACACTAATACGAGCATATTTTAGAAAGCTGCATTTAATTAAATAGATTTGTAATTTTATTTTATGTCCAAAAATTAAATCAATTAGCTAAAAGGAAAGTAGCCTTATTTTTATTTTTAATGTAAAAAATCATTCCAAGTTTGAGATAATTTTTAAAAAAAATTAGAAGTATGTTAGCAGTAAATTCCAGCTTTTGCTCTTTTCTGCGCAACGTCTATATTATAATGTTATTATTAAATGAATATAATCTAACCTTGTCTTAAATTTATGAAAATTAGTTTACCATCCCAATTTAGGAGGTATCCAAAAAAAGAAGAAAAAAAGAAAGAGATAAACTAAAAAGAGGACCGATGATTTCGAACATCAGTTAATGAAAAAAAATCAGACCACATAACAAATAAAATAATCACTATGGTTTAAAATGAGCAAAAATATTAATTCAATTTGAATTAGTTCATAAAGCCATAGTTGTAGCAAATTTTTGGGGATACTACACTGTTAAAAACAAATGTCTTAGTTTAGAAATTCAGAAATATAAGCTTTGCTATGTTTTATATTTTGACAACTATTTTGACATAAAAGTATGAAATTTATAATACTACTCAAATTCTCATAAGTTTGAGGAAGCTGTTTTCCATCTTAACTTTTGTGTCACTTCCATGTATTTTGGTAATATTTTTTTTATAATAATAGAAGATCATGTGCATCGATTGACGGGATGGTACAGTGGTTAATCTGCTGGCTGTTAATGTGTTTTATTGGCGTTATTTAATAACCATTGAGGACTCATTCCCTCACACTCTCTTTGTTTAATGTTTTATTTCCTTATCAAATATGTCACTCATTATACGGTTATATCAATATATACTGTTATATCAGTTAATCAATATATTTGAGTCTAAATTGTTTTTGACGAAATTGTAATCCTGAGATAAGTGAAGATATTTATTTCCGCAATTTAAAGGGGGATATGAACCATGCATTTGTATGGTGCATTTAGGGGAGATTAAAATATATTAGGAAATTTATTACTTCAAAATAGTAATGATATTGTTTTCCGTAATGGGATGGAATATTTACATGGAGTATGATTTCGTCAATAGTAAAAATAATTCCTTGAATGTTGAGCATTCAATTTTTAATTTTCAACTTTAAATAAATTTTTTCAGAGAATTCATATGGTACATAATTTAAAGCCTTATGATTTCTTCCTTTTTCTGTACATTTTATTACATACTTTGTAAAATAGTAAAATAGAGTTTAATGTTCAACAAAAATATGCAGAAATATTTAGAAGTAAAGAGTTTCTAAAGAGTACAAATGCATATCAATAGATATAATAGAAATGAAACATTTTCGGCATTTCTTTTTCGATGACTTGAAATTGTTAAACCGAAGTGAATCAAATCGACTGTAAAAGAAAATTGGCAACTAAGCATTCTGAAGAGATGATTTATAGCATTACAAGTCTTGTTCCGGAAAAAATCATGTAAGATTGAATGATTCTGTCGAAAAAATTAATGTTTTGCCCGGAAAATAAAATTTCTTTTTGTTCCGAAATTTATTTCTTTTCTCCCATAGGAGATGAAAATATGAACGATAAATTGTATTATTTTGCACCACTCTTTAACTATTCCTTTGTTTTCAGTTTAAACAAATAATATTTTTTATGCGGTTTACTAAAAAGAAGAGGTTGGTCACAGACATTTTGAAATAAAAACATCTAAAATAAAATTTCAAGTTGTCATCAGAGCAAAACGTAGCTCTGAACATTTTATTCATCTTGGATATTATGCATATTAAATTATTAATACTGAATATTTCATTTACTATATATATACTAGTATAGTATAAAACCGTACTGAGATTTTGCGTCTGTGCTATTTTAACCTTTAACTAAGAAAATATAAATTATTGTTTTATTCAGAAAAATGAATGGAATATTGTTTTGTTTTGTAATTTAAGGGGTCACCTGTAACCTTCAAAAGTTTTATGCAGAAAATCGTTCGAAAAATTTGTTATTATTATTATTTTTTTGGAGAATTTTATTACATGCCTTTATTTTTTATAAATTTAATAATTCTTTTTTTACTTTAATTTTAAGATAAGAACCTTTATCAAGAAATAGGTTTTTTAAATGGAATACTAGTATTATTTTATTAAAATATAACGCAATGCATTTATTTTGGGTTGCAAATTAATGCACAAGAGAGGGAGAAAAAAACACGAAAACTTACCTTCTTCCAGAGAACTTTTAAGGAGAAATCTAAATTAAAATTATAATTAATTAATAAAACAATTGTATGATATAATGTAATTATTTTAACACATTTAATTTTAATAAAACAATTTAAATGGCTTTATGATTTTTATAACGGATATCTACCCGATTATTGAGCGTATTTTTATGACATTTTTAAATTTTTATAATTTAAAAAAAAACTATTTTTGATATCTTACATGCTTACTTTTTTTTATTCACTTTTGACAAAGATTCATCTTTAATTATTAAGGGCATGTATATTAAGGGCATGTATATTAAGGGCATTGATTTAGAAACACCTTGTAAAAAGAAAAATCTTAGACAATTTAAATGGCTTTATGATTTTTATAACACATTTCTGCCCAATTATTGTGCGTATTTTTATGACATTTTTAAATTTTCATAAATTAAAAAAAAAACAATATTTGATATCTTACGTGCTTACTTTTTTGTATTCACTTTTGACAAAGATTCCAAAGATATGTATATTAAGGGCATTGATTTAGAAACACCTTATAAAAAGAAAAATCTTATTTACAAACAACAAATGCCTGTTTATTTTTATTTTATTTCATGGCACCATGCACCTAGAATTGAGATTAAAAAGAAATGTATTGATCCTAAAACTGCAATATATGAATCGGAAGAATTCCGTTTCCAAGTACACAAAGAGAAATGACGCTCTCGTTTCATATGATGATTTCTTCGCGGGTGGAGAAAAATGCGAAGGAATTTCTTTAGAAGCCGCAGATAACTCGAGATAACCAAAATGAGAAATTCACAAGACTTGTAAGTTTCATAAAAGTCGAGTTAAAAATGCTTAGATGATTATGAAAAATTGGTTTCTCTTTCATAAAACCACAAAGACTGAATTGCATAGGCATATGCTGTAGAAATGTATCTCACTTTTTTAAAGAGCAGTATTGAAGGCATAAATATTTCTGTCATATCGCAGAAACAAGTATTTTTAAATACCGTGAGGATGATATTAAGAGTAGTGAAGTGGAAGGCATTAAAGGTACATTTTAAAAAGATACAAGATGGAACAAAAAATATTTTGGCCCGTGAGTATTTTGGAGAAATTTTTCAAAGCTCTTTTGCAGAGCCGTGATGGCTCAGGGGATAGAGCGTTCACCTTCCAATGAGGTGAACCGGGTTCGAATCCCAGCGAGGGCTGGTTGATACGAATTCCGCATCCGGCTGGCACCGACCACAGTGCTGACGTGAAAGATCCTCTGTGGCAGAGGAATCATCAGCCAGAATCTCCTTGCCGTCAGGCAAACCGCATGAGGTTCTCGTGGTCTTACTCTCAATGTAACGCAAATGCGGATTAGTTCCTTCAAAAAATCCTCCACGAAGGCAAAATTACCCTCCAACACTTGATCCAGGAGTTCCCTTGCCTTCTGGATTCTGTTCAAAATTATAAGGCCACAGAGTTGAACATTAGTAGTCGTAAACCCAAAAATTGGGTCTGCTGTTCAACGACAAAATAGCACTCCTTTGCCAAGAAAAAGGGAAAAGCCATAGTTTTAGTGTTTTTAACTAGGAAAAAACAATACGATGTTAGCCTTCTATAAAGCGTATCTAAATGTGTGCTTGAGAATGTACAAATAAAAGAAGTAATTGCGGGAATAAATTAATTTCAATTAAAAAAGCTTTTAAAAATCACTAACAGTAAAAATTTATTTTGGTATCACAATGGTACTCCTTAGCATCAGTAGGATAAAATACAGGAAAAATAAAGACAGAGATGATTAATATCTGATGAATGTTGCGTCGTTCCAAATTTATAAAACTGCAGTTAAAAATAGAAAAGTTAAAAAAAAATAATGATTTACAAATCTTAGACAAATATGGCACGGTAAAGTCATCAACAATAGAATAATTTTAGAGATGTAATAAATCTCCGAAAAATCCAAGTCAACAACTGAAATACTTTACTTGATTAAGAGATTCATTTACTTCAAAAACATACAAATAGGACATAACAGTCGACATGTTTCAAGTGCTCAAAAATAGGCGCCTATTTTCAAGAAATTGGGCTCTCATTTTCGAACGCTTGAAGAACGTCTCCTTTTATTTCCGGTCTGCATGTTTTTGAAGAAATTGAAATTATTAATCGAGTAATTTAATTTAATTTATTATTATATTGATAATTTAATTTAGTTTCTTAATTGAAATGCATTTACAGAAGATATGAGGCGAAGAAATATCGAATATGGCCTTCCGTCGTGATGGATGAACTACATCCCGTTCATCCATCACATTTTATTTTTCCCTACTGATGAATTTAAATCATTGTGACACCGATTTACACATATGTATTTAATACACTTTTATCATTTATGATTTTGAACATTATTTTTATTGAAATTTAACGGAATTAAATACGAAAAGAAATTTTTAAAAATATTACTAATACATTCATGATAGTATATTATTAAAGGGGCCAGATAACTCATATATGTTTCTGTTACTCACGATGACCTATAATTGTCTTCGCTTTCATTTGCGTCTCCCCTTTTTTTTTTTTATCCTTTTTATAATTATCTTTCTGAACACTTCAGAACGAATAAATCGTTTATGTATCCAGAAAGTAAATATGAAAAGCTAAATATAAACATAAATTTCTAAGGACATAAAGAAAACTGAATTTTTATCGATGATATCTTATTAAGGCAGCACATCATATGAATGTTTTAAATGTCTATGATGTAAATATTTAGTGGCGCCATACTTTTTTTTATCTGATAGTGTCATATTTAGGAGCTCCATACTTTTTTTATCTGAGAGTGTTATACTTAGGAGCTCCATACTTTTTTTTTTATATGAGAGTGTCATATTTAGTGGTCCCGTACTTTTTTTTTTTATCTCATGTTATATTTGGTGGTTCCATACCTTTTTTTATATGAGAGTGTCAAATTTAATGGTGCCATATTTTTTATAATCTTAGAGTGTCATATTTAGAGTAATTTGTACACTTATATACTGTGAGTGTCGCATTTGGATATACTTTATTTTTATCTGAGAGGGTTATATTTAGTGGTGCCATATATATTTTTTTAATCTGAGAGTGCCATATCTTAAGAAAACAGATATTTAAATAAAATAAAGTATAAATTGCGATTAATTTCCTTATTGGAAAGTACATATTCGATAAATATAGCTGTCGAAAGATTAAATTTCTCTATTTGAATTTATAACCACTCACCTTCGAATTGTTTTCTATAGAAAAAAAATCAATGGTGAAGCCGTGTTCACTCATGATCTTTTTCTATCTAAAAACGTATAACATGACCAAAACTCTGTATAAAACTTTTACAAATTGTTTTAGTTTCCCAATTGTTTTAGTAATCTATCATGTTACAAATAATAAAAAAAAACTTTGATAAATTAATAAATTAATCACGCAAATAAAATTTTTCGAAGACCTTAGAAAGGTTTAATTTTCAACCAAATTCGTAATTTTGCATGACATATAAAAGTAGGTAGATGTATTTTTGTGATGGGATAAAATAAATTAAAAAAACATGTTAAGCACATAAAAACAAAGCAATTTCTAAACCTCTTTAGGTCACGGGTCACGCACACAGAAATCTTTAATCGATTTGTAATTTTCTCAGCTATGCAAATCTAGATGCATAAAATGAAATATTTTCGGAATTGCCCATTTTCAATACCATCAAAAGAGGAAGTAATTAAATAAACGTCCTATTTTGTTAACGTTTCATATTTTTTTCACAAAAATTACTTCGTAATTTTTTTAAATACAATTTTACGTAATAATCATAGTTTATTGCGTCTCAAAGATACATAAAGAACATTTTTGGACTGAAAAAAAAAAATAAGTATTTGTGAAAATAATCGCCAATATAATATGTTTTAAGATTGAATTATTTACTTACAATGCAGCATCGTTAGTTAAAGAGAGTTACTGGTTTCGATCATTATTCATCCATGTATTATTACTTATCCTCCATTTACTTGCAGGCTGGTATTTTTTCGAAGATAAGAGAAAAACATTAAATATCCATTATATACAACCTAAGCCTACTTCTTTTGGTAACGCGATAAGAGGTAAATGTAGTTTTCTCTTTCACTCTGGTCAGCAGATTGGACATTTGAATCAAAAGAAGAGCAAAGCAAAATGCAATAAAAATTCGTTTTTCTGAAGAAATGTTAATTTCACATGTTGTTTTTTAAAAATATATTCATATGATTTAAACGGTTCAACTTAATACTCTAAAATATGCGCTACTTTAATTATAATTTTTTAATCATTGTGACAAATGCATTGATTCATTGAATTATCTTTCAATGAACTGTTCGAAACGTTTCTACAATTTAATTCATTTATTTTTCTCCGTCTTTTAATTAAGAATTCATCAAAGTATTGTTATCTTTAAAAAAAAAAGAAGAAAAAAAAACAACCAATAGGAAAATATTGTCCTCAAATTTGTATACATAAAAAATATTAGATTAAATTGTTGTTAAAGAAAAACTTATTTTATAATTTATATTAAGAAATTAAAAACATCTCTTTGAAAATACGCGTCTTTAAAATTTTAACACTGAAAATGCTAACATTAATTTCTCGTAATTTTTTTATTTTATTTTGTCAGATCAATTGTTAGTTTCTCCGAAAAGAACGTTCAGCGTTGAATTATATATATAATTGGAAATTGCTGCCACCTTAATAAAGTGTTTAACTCAACAATGACTTTCAAAGTTAAAGTATCATGTCATCAAGTTTATGAAGGATAGTGACTGGGTGGCGCAGTTGTGATGGTCCTGAAAGAGTGGATACCACCTCTGGAGAACGCACTAGGTCTGCTCATCGGCAAGACCGATTGTGCAGCTCATTGAAAATAAGTTTATGAAGGATTAAATTTCTTAGTAATATGGTTCACTTTAGCACACAATATTAAAATGCAAAGCATTTAGGTTAGATTATGACTCTCCACGCATCAGTATTTTTACCATTGTATAGTTCAGTTTCACAATATCTCAGTTCTATAAGCACTGAAGCGTCATTGTGAAGAAGTAGGGTGTGGTCACCGGCTGTGGCTTGAAGCACATCGAGTTTGAAATGTATTGGGACTAGCTTGTTTTGGAAGTAAAGGACCATATTCTGATAATCATGTTATTGGACACAAAAAGTTGGTGTCTTATTAACTTCAATGATTCACCTGGTTCACATCGGGCTCCTGCGAGCATTGTTTACTTTACTTACAGAACTTATTTTCAGCACAGTTTTCTCGAATCTTTTACCGACAACGGCTAAGAGCAACATGTTTGGTTTACGTGGTTTTCATTGTTTTAATAAAATCCAAAGTAAATTAATTGCGTGTTGGTTTTATAAAACTCATTCATTATATTTCTTCCTTATATATTTCTTCCTTCTATGTACTGTTAGAAACCGCGAAGCACGTTGAAGTATAAAATCATTAAAATTTGCTGCAGCCCTAATATGATTCTAAGTTGAAAAATAATGTTATTGTGATTACGTGTTAATGTGATTACGTGATAATAGAGTTGAACTTGAGCGGAATTATAGTTCACATTATTAAAATTGGTTGGAGCAAATTTATACGATATTAATTTATACGAAGTTCCAAGTGCTGATTTTATTCTACTCCTTTGATAGAATTGAACTTAAACGGAAATAAGGTTCAATTTAACACGATATTAAAATTGTATAAATATTTCAGTAGATTTAGTTTCAATTTGCTAATATTATAGTATAGTAAAGAACTGATTTTGCAAAAAGTGTATTTTTCAAGCGTTGTATTTTAGAGGAGTTCAAAGATACAGGGACACGCACGGAGAAATATATATATATATATATATATANAATTTGCTAATTGCGGGTCTTATAATTTTTATACATTTTTGCTCGATTTACCAAAAAAATTAATATGATGTCTATTAATATTTTAGTTTGCTTGTACGCAGGTTTCTTTTAAGATATATATATATATATATATATAGATAGATAGATAGATAAACCATATTTTTTGTTACTAAAACCAAAATATACACATTTAAGCCATTCATTTGATAATTTTACCATACATGCGTTAACGGTTTACGGGAAATTATAGTTTTCAAAATTATAGTTCTTGTTACCGCAAATATAATAGAAAAAACTAAACTGAAAAGTAAATTTAACTGAATAATTAATTTTTTTTCTTTGTTCTTAGATGTTATCATAAAATTACCATACTTTACCGTGTTCACCAAATTTTATCATACATTATTGTTATTAATCCATATTTTATTGCTAATTCTTACCAACATTTTTACCAAAGTCTTTTGGTAAATATTGCAGAGCTTTTTGATGTTCGTTTTAAATCTCACATATTCTGGTTGTTTTAGCTACTTTTTCTCTCAGTGTGTACATGAATTACTATGATAGGCCTCTCATTAACAGTGAAAACCATGAAGTATATCGATAACAAAATATTAAGTCTTACATTTTTAAACATAAATAAAAAAAACGACTCCTTTAATTTTGAATAAAATTTTGAATCCCAGTTTTTCTAAGATCGGCAACTTTTTAAAATTATTTTGTGATTTTAACCTTTACCTTATGACTGGTACTACAAGAAGAGCAAAATGACAGATTCCACCAGACTAAATGCCGTAAGCAAAAGTTTAAATATAACATATGTTATATTTTTTTCACCTAATGCCCAAAAGTATTTAATTAATATCATTATGTAGATAACATATTTTTAGTTATGTTTTACATGTTTTATTGCCCTTAAAATATTTTTATTTTTCTCAAAATTCTATTCATTATCTTCTTATAAATCTGAAAATGTTTTTGTGTGTCTTTTTGAATTAACCTAACTTAGTTATAGATTATTTCAGCCTGCGAAATTCATTCTGAGTAACAAACTTTATTACTTTGAGGATGTAAACGCATTTAATCAGCAGTTCTTTTCGAAAATCAATGTTTTTTTAATATATAAAGGAACATATGAACAAAGAAAAATTGCTTTGTAAAGAAATTGGGATCGATATATTGCTAGAGCGAGATAGATAAAAAATTATGATTTTTCGTACCCTGATAAAATTAATAAATGAAGTATGAGGCTGCAGTATATTTCCTATCCTAGAAAGCAAATAAAAAGCAAAAGTAAGAAATAACTTCAGGCAATGATGCTTGGAAACAATCACTGAAGAAAATGAATATTTCCTTTTTCATGGGAAGAATATTTCCTTTGTGCGAATGATTTCCTAAATAATGCTCCAGCTTTGATAGCAATTGTTGATAATTGCTTTAAGAACGTAACGGATTCCATTTGAATACAATGCGAATGCAAGGAAAATAAGCAGAAACAATCGCATTATAGGGGAAGTGCCTAAAGTGGAATTTTTTTAAGCGATGCATGGGTGATTAAAACTTTTCAAAAATATATTTTTTACAAATAAAAGAGCATAACACAAGATAAATTTTCCAAGCAAAATATAATTTGCGATGATATGTGTGGAATTTATTATTTGATTTGGAGTATATTTAAATTTAATTATAAATAGAGGAAGAAATAAAAGTAAGAAGTGTGTTTTTCTTTCATTTTTAAAATAGCTACTTTAAATTTTAAAAGAGAATTTTAAAAGCTATGCTAATTTGGAAGTTAGAAAAATATCCAATATATATATAAATAACACAAAAGGCCTGAAATATTTACGATTTTGAAAATTTATAATAGTTTGTCGAAAATCAATCAGAATATTTTTGGTGAATTTTTAAATATTGATTCAAATTATTTTAATTTCATAAATATATAATTTAATAATCTAAGGAATAATTTAAAATAGTTCTTTGTTTTGGTGACATATTGAGGGAAATGATAAAAAAAATAATAATCCGTACACTACTTGCAAAAAGCTGATAAAATATTGACATTTATCCTAGTTATCATTTATAAAGCTTTCCTGACTCTTATAGCAAACATAACGAGAGCGAGAGTTGGATTGCTTAAATTATGAAGCTTAATGGAACAAACGAAATGTTTTGCAGATACATTAAAAATGTTTTGAGGCGCTATTTAACAATCATAATGGTCGAATAAATCCCAAGGCGGTAAAAATATTTCTTAAAAAACGTGCTAATTCAAGTTATATAAGCAAAACATTTCAAAGAAGACTTCTAAGTAATGTGTTATATCAAGATAATGTTATGTGAAAGATGCTGGTTACATCTTAATAATATTACATGCTAGATGTATTTTATGCGTAAATAATGTTATATATGCTATATCTTAAAACCGTATTTTTAACAAACACATATGCTATATCCATAGCATATGTATTATATTTATAGCATATACAGAGTTGTGTGTTACATCTAAATAAGGTTATATGTGAAATACATGTTGTAATAAGTTGTTGTAATAAGTTTATGTACATGTTGTAATAAGTTTACATGCAATGTTGTACATGTTGTAAGTACATGTTGTAATAAGTTTACATGCAAGAGGCCTTTTATGCGTAAATTATGTTACATATGCTATATCTAGATTGCATTGGGACATGAATAATGCTATATTTGAGACACAGGCTCTATATCTCAATAGTAATGCATCTAAAATACATATGCTATATGTAAAAAATATTGCATTTCAGAATAGTATAATCTCATTTTTTTTGAGTGAGTTACATGGTATATATTAAAACAAAAAAACAGTTTTACCATATAAATTTAATAAACTACAATTTAGAGATTAATAAATAAATAATCTAAATAACGTTTTAACATTATTTTTTCGTTTTTATTGCTAAAACAAACAAAGTATGATATCATTAAAAATTAATGATTTTCCAAGTGTTTTGAATTCCTTTCACTTAATTATGAACAATTTTTCTCTTCTTCATTCAAATATTAATTTAAGGTTTCCTTGTGAAAATAAAAACATTACTATAAAATTACCTAACATCGCATTCATTACATTAAGAATGCTTTGAAGTGTCATGTTTATTAATATCTGAGAGAAGTTTTAAATACAAATTATAATTAATATTAATTTCCAAAATCGTAGCTATATTAGTGGATTCCTTAAAAAAATTTAACGAATTCGTAAATACTTCTTTTTTCCTCGTGAGATCATTTATTGTAAATACAGAAGATTTCATTCACTTAAATGCTATGTCGCATGGGTTAGTAATTTGTTGTAATATGAATATTATTCTTATCGTTATTAATTTTATTTCAACCTCGCATTCCGATTTGGAAGAATTAAAACACATTAATCAAGAAAAAATAGCTGACTAAAGATGTAGCGAACTACTCGTAAGTTTCTTGTTTTTTCGCAAATATTTGCTTATTTTTAAATAAAGTGATTAATGAATCCAAATAGTAAAAGATTCGGTATTTTTTACAATATTTCTTGAAATTAATAAATAAATGTACGTGTGCAATTTAATGTATTCATTAAACAAAAATATTACTTTCAGATTTGAATTAAAATGATAAATACTTGCTGTAATTTTAAGAAGCACCTGAGCATGGCGTAAACTTTAATTAATGGGTTATTTTATTTCCACTTTTAAATAATGTAAATAGTGTTTCATTTTTTATAATTTTTTAGCTACAAACATAATAGTTTGATTACCTTATATATATTTCTGAATATTAATTTACGTGAATTCTATAAACTATTTTAGAGTAGTAATATAACATGCGATAAAATTTATAGTAGAGAAAATAAAAATTTATGTATTTCAAACTTAATTAACTTAATAAACTTAAACTTAATTTTTGAAATACACCCAGATTTATTGTGATAGGTATATCAATTTTTCTTTAAAAAGACGTCTTGACTTTTTTTCAGTTGCAAAATTAAATTAACAAGATTTAAAATTAGATATAAAGTGGAAAATACAAAATAAAATTCTTTTTCTCAGTTTATACAACTCTTAATAATCAATTCTTGAAATGTTCAAAAAATTATGAACCTTAAGTAATTTAGTTCAATTCGTTAACAATTGTCCTGGTTTACGGTAAATTCAAATTTCAATCTTTAAGATTTAGTACTTGAGAATAAAAATAATTTTGAATACTTTCAGCTTAAATTTTTTTTTGCAACTTTACATTTTTTCTCAAATTTTATTTTCTTAAAAATTCGAAAATGCTTAAAAAATTGTAATTAAAAATTGTTTAATAAGATATATAAATATAAACCTATAAAATATAAAATAAACCTGCATGAAGCAACATTAAAATTAATTTCTTTTCATTTATTCATGCAATTTTCAAAAGCTTAAGAAACGATATTTTCTAATCTACGCAATTATTTACTATTTTATTGATTTCTTATCAAAAAGGAAGAACATTAAAAGCCGCAAATTAGTGTTAAATCGCGGGAAAAGATTAACTCACTAAGCGTTGACACCTTGGATCAATTTGTGTAGAAATTCTTCTAAAGCGCACTATTTTCCCATTCAAATGCAATCAGTAACTGTTTTTCTGTTACAGGAAAGCATGCATTTAAAAGTTCTGAAAAGACGGGGCTTACGCTAATAGAGTTAAAACGCTGTCGAAATCTAACGAATAACTGCTTAAAAAAGTTGGGATTAAAAAGTAAATAATTGGCAGAGTCTTATTTTCCAGAAGAAATGCAGTAAAGTTTAAAGTCGATTTTTAAAGTCACCTCTATGCTTCCCCATGAAAAATAAACTGATTTAAATGCTTATAACTCTACCTTTTCAATAGTGATATAACATATTTTGTTAGCGTGTTTGCTCTTTTCTTCCTTAATATCAGTTCACAAGTCCCTTATTCGTATATTTTCTATTACTTAATAAATATAAATAAAAATTAAAGACTATCGAATACTGTATTAAAAGTAAGTGTAAAAAAGTATAACAAGGCGGATACAATCAAGGTATGATTACTTCTATGCATATATATAATGATGTTAGCACAATAAATTTGAAGGATTGTTAAGAAAATACCTGATATAACCTTATCTTATATATAGCGGGTATTTAATCTTTATCTTGTCGTATGGAAAGCGAACCCAAAGGTAAAGAAAGACAGGAATAAATTATGATGGAAAACCATAACTGTCTAAAGATCGGAGCTCCAAATAATGCTGAATTAATATACGAACGACAGAATATAAATGAATGTTTTTGTTTGTTATTTATAGCGTTTGATCACGGACGGAAAAATTATTTTCATTTCTCATATTTTAATTTGAAATAATTACTGGAATTAATAGAGACACTAAAGCTGCGCAATTCGCATAATGATTTAAAGAAGCACAACGTTTCACTTTTAACGTAGTAAATAAAAGTTTTGAATAAAATACGTGCGTTTGATGTTATATGCTACATTTATATACATAGGGTGTTTAATAAACTAACAAAAGCTCCTGGTGAGAAAACCGTTTGAAAAAGTGGAATAAAATTTTGTTTAAAGCAATTTTAAGTTATGTTCTCGAGAAAGAGTTAAAAATAGCTTTTCAGCTTGCTCGCTGGCGGAGTTTCAAAATTTACGTGGTCTAAGTCTATTTTCCACTAAAAATTTGTTTTTTACATTTAAAATTTAAATTGGGATGTTTTTTTTATAGCCAAGGATAATACACTGCGAAAAATAGGTATTGCTCAACCTACCATAATTTCGTTACTTTCACTGGTTTCTGTATCTACGGAAGCACAAGAAAGCTTGGTAATTTTTACCAAGCTTTTAATAAAATATGTGATAAAACTTTGGAAATAGGGTGGAATTTAGTAATTTTATCGTGATACATTAGAGTACGTCATAAAAACCATTGGTTTGGTTGAATTAATTTTTAAGTGTTTATATGTTTTACTAAATATGTCGTAAGACTATCATGCATGACTATAATTTTGAAAACTAGAATTTCCGGTAAACCGTTACCATATGAAAGAAGAAACTACGAGATTAATAGTTTAAATACCAAATATATTTTCATAACCAGTTTTATAACCAGAATTAAGGTTCTTTTTACCAAAAATATCATTATCATACGGTTCTGTGAGTTTACTAGATTTTTTTTCTCTCCATTGTAGCGACTACGAGAGGAAAAAAGGAGAGCAAGACAAAGTACATGGACATGGTTATTACTTCTTTTCACCTGTTATCGTTCATTTGGAATGTTCGTTTATATATTTATTATGACTTTTTTTTGTATTTCTGCTTAACGTTGCAGTTTCTTTGTATTAAAAATATAATTCCACACTTAAGGTTTTTATTTGAAAGATGAAGTTTTAATGCAAGATATATGTGTTTCCTTTAAAAATTAAATTATTGCCACTGTAATTGTTAAAAAATTTGAAGGGCAATTTTCCTAATTCAAGAAATTTTTAAAGTTGTTTTTTGAAAATTTTGAATAAAATTGTAAACGTACTTAATTAATAAAAAGAATCCTTTAACACTCGATAGCAAACTCCGTCAGTCAAATGTAATAAATTATCTAACCAATTATTTAGTCTTATAACTATCACAAAGTGTTGCTTAGTTAATTCCATTCTATAATAATTTGCATTGAATGTTTCATTTCATACTTGTCTTAAGCATTAGATTTGCTTAAAAAATGCATGAAATTAAAATCTGTATTTTTATTGGAACAACTTCATTTTAGCTTTGAATTACACTCAAGTGTGTTTGTGTTTCTTTAAAAGTTAAATTATTCTTATTTCATTCAAAGGTCTAAATATTTTCTTTCGAAATAGATTCCTTTAACAGCAACTTTTAAAAAAATATATAACCTCTAATAATTCAAAAAAAAAAATAAATAAATGAAATCGGTAAATACTGAATATTTTTTTATAAAAGTTCTCATTATAGAAAATATTTTGATCCAAAAGCTCCGCAAAGATTTAAAAAAAAATGTGAGTTAAATGCAGGTTATCTTAAATTAACCCTTTAATTGGCCCTTTATTTCTAGTAAAGGTATATTAAAGTATTTTTGGAATTGAAATCGTTTTAAGAACAGTAATTGCTATAAAAAAACTCATTTAGTTTATAAAAATGCCATTTTTTGGTGGTAAATATATTTAACATGACCTATTAGGAACTTACTGACTTTTATTTTTCTTTATTTATAAAATAAATTCCCTAAGTGCTACAAACTTCGAATGGAATTATGTATTTTATAACTTTTACACGTTTTTTAAAAGTAAGACAAATGGTTACCAATTTTATTCAAACTCACTTCAAGAAAGCTGAAGTTATTGAAAAATGGAAACCTAAATTAAAAGTGGTAAAACGTAGTGGTAAGTATACTTACCACGGCCTTCAAAAGGGTTAAGACAAAAAGATAAGATATAATAGATTGAGTTTGGAAATTGCTCGAATACCTGTACCTAAAGAAATTAAAGACTGAAACAGAATGATATGAAGATTAAATTATGACTGTAAAAATCCACTTTTAAAATCAAAATTAAATTTTATTCCATTATTGAAAAAAGAAAGTCTTCAATATTCAATTTTGGAGATTTTTGTCTGCATATTTTACTTCCCATGAAAACAAACTGCAATAGAGTTTCCCAATGAATAAATATTACAGAGTAAACAACTGCTGGATCTCATTATATTCTGACTCTTGTGGTCCAATGAGAATACCACCACTCGCTGGTTTGAAATATCTTGTAACTTTCACCGACAACAGATCACGCTACTCTGCGATCAATTTTCTTGAAATGAAAGATGAGCTCAAGAAAGTCTTCATAAGACATAAAGTTTTAGTGAAGTAGCAAACGAGAATGAAAACCCACCACACAGATAACGGGATCAGAATATTGTGAAACAGAATTCGACACAATTTACTCGTGCAAGGAGACCTTATTTTAGAATTATCTTCATCCTCTTTAAACAAACTTAGAAGTGATCATCATACCTTAATCATAAGAAAAATTGCTGTTCATTTAAATTCTTTGTAATCAGATTTTTTAAAATTTTATTCATAAACATGAAGCAAATAAGTATGTTAATGCAAAACTGCTGAATGCAAAAATTTTATGTCTGTTTTTATTTCATTAGAGTGTTGTTTAATTGAATTCTTATGTTAATTTCCAAAGTAATATCATATGTTTTCTAAACTTAATTGACTTCAAGTTGAATAGATGGTTTTATATAAGTTATGGTGCTATTTTTACATGGGTATAATTTTGTTTTTATACAAGTTTCATTCACTTTGATTTGATACGATAGTTATAATAGGCATTATATATTTCCTAGCTTTTAAAATTTCTTTAATTACTTAAACTTATTCTTTAAATCATTATTAATCGAATTATACTTAAATCAATTAGTTAATTTTTGTTTAAAGCAAACATAAAATATTTTATTTTTTTCTTATTGATCAATGTAACGACTAACTTTTTTTTTCAATACTCATTAATTCCTTGTCACGCCTAATCGAAAACAAAAATCTGTTTATAACTCTTTTCTTACCAAAATATGCTGCATCTACATGGTCATACTAATTCTCACTGTCTTGTTGGTGATTCACAACCACCAAAGTATTTTCGAACCTAATATTAATTATGGGGGTCTGGCTTTATTCTTGACTATGTTATCTTTCAATAAATCACCAATTTTGGATCTCTTCCATGCTCCTAACTGTCCGTTGGGATCAATTCTATCACTTTTTTATTTAGGCAGGTCATGGGGGATTTATCTCCCACGGCCTATCCTTATTAATATTATTATGCAAAATTTTTTTAACTTTTAAAATCTCATCGATAAAATGGTAATTTGTGTCTCGAGTGGATTACCATTTCATGTTATTATGTATATAATATTAAATTAATTTTCAAAGAAAAAGTTTTAATTTTTTTTATAATTTATGTTTGCTTTAGATCAAAAAAAATATTTTAACGAAATATCAGTTAAAAATGAATTAATAAAATGGTTTATTTCCTGCTTTAAATTTAAGTGTTTGCATATTTATCTTGAAATTTTAAAAATAAAATAAGTAGTATTATATTTTAGTATTATATTTACCAATCTATATTTTATTACAAAATAATTTTGTAATAAAATATAGATAAATTTTCATACATATTAAAAATTTACATTGATTGCTTGAAGCAAATATAACATGCCATAAACTAAATATTAAATATATAATCCCAAGAAACTGAAACTCTAGGATATTACTAGATAAAAAGTTCATTCTCTTCAAAAATATAAAAATAAGAAATAGCAGTGCTTATTTTGTTCCGATGTTCAAAGTGCTCAGAAGTTTTGAAAATGCATTTAGCCTTGATTTACTTCTCCGTCTCTATTGTTTTTCTAATTTTTGCCTTTCACTTTTTTTTCCATATTTCGTTGGCAGAGTTACGCTTTATAATTCAAATTACTTTTGCTTCTTCTAATTTACGTTTGATAAAGTCTTGAAATTGGGTGCCTGTTTCTGAGTGCTTGAAATATGACGATTGTTATTTCATATTTATATACTTTTAAAGCCAATAAAGTTTTTAATCTAGTAATAATAAGCCTGGTCGGTAGGGCGCTAGGCCCATGTCCGAGAGCTCGTGGGTTCAAACCCCGCCGGCCGAAGACTCCCCGTGTAGTTGGTGACACATGCATGTTAAACTTCTGTCGAGTCGCAAAGTCCTCCATGTTACCATAACAAATCAATACCTCTGGGGGTACTGGATTGGAGATCGATCGTACTCGGATTCAGGTCAAAATTACGATCTGTGGATGAGTGAATGGATATATGAATGGGTACGTCTTATAAACAGGTGTGACGTATGATGTGGCAGAAGTCGAATTCTTGGTCATAGGTGGCGCCACTGAAAAACGAGAATCGTACACTCTGCCTTAAACTTGTTCGGTTTCACCAAGCAGGCTTGCACATGTGTCAAGTGGCATTAGACCCAACCAACCAGACATTTTATTTCACACCGTTATGATTTACCATATATTGAAAACAAGAAATATTATCATTTTAAAGTGATAATTTTATCAGAAAAGCTTAAAAAAACCGATAATTTGTCGTGAGGAAAAAAAAAGAAGTATTTTCTTGCTGCTTAAAATTTCTTGATTTATATCAGAAACTATTATCATAAAATAGTCTTTAATTTTCAATGCATTTAAATGAACTGTTTTAAAAAGTTTACCTGCATTAATTATGTAAGTCATGAACATACGTTAATTCATTTTCAATAAAGGTGCTCTAAATTTAACTGTTCTTTATTTATGATAATAAGTTTATTATTATTGTAAAGATTCAGTATTAAAGGAAAGCAAAGATTATTTCTCACCTTCCAATTTATTTACAATTTGATTAGTTTTTAATTCTTTATCTTTTGAGAAAGACTTTTTCCACGTAGAATAGCTTTTATTTTAATTAATATCTATTGTTCTTTGGTTAAATTACACCCACGCAAGTCTTTTATGTAAGTTGATTTTAATTAACTTCAGGTAGTTTTTTCGGGACCTATTGAATTCCTTTTAGTTGCCTGATATTATATTATACTCATATTTTATTTAAGTTTAATTACTTTTTTCCTTGCTTAGTTGCTTTAATTTAAATAAAGTTTTAGAGTTCTTATTGAAAAGTTTAGCAAAGTTTTAAAATAATATATACATATTGTCTGAAACTTAACTTTAGTTATAGCTAAACGGAGAACAAAAACATTGCTATAGCGGAATAAATTAAACTGAATCTCATTGGTTAAGCACAATATGTAAAAAAAAAGAAAAAATTCAGAACTAATTTTTTGTTCATTATAAAAAGAAAAAAAAGCTGTATATTACGTTTTTTAAAAATTCTTAAAAATAATAAGACATCATATTTTAAATACTGTACAATATCTATTGAGTGTTTTTTAGACAAAAACTTCGTATTTTAATTTTTGAAACATGTTCAAAGAATGTAAAATGTCATATTTTAAATAATGGACAATATCTACTCAATGTTTGTTAGAGAAAGCTTTATATTTTAATTTTTTCAACATATTGAAGGAATATAAATATCATATTTTAAATACGGTACAACAATTATTCAGTGTTTGTTTCTGATTCGTTCAATTATATATTAAAAATACAGTAATTTCAACTTTATCACAGAATCAGTAATTTCTAATGTTCAGTAATTTTTAAATAATCAGTAATTTCTAATTTTTAATGGAAATTCTGTTTAAAGGAGATGCTGATCTATATTGACAGGATACTGACTATGTTTAAAATTATTAAATGAATCAGATTATATATACTTCGTACGAATTGATTAAATACAGAACATTATTTGAAATTTTAAATATTATTCAATATCTATCAGGGATATTTTTTTCTTATTTTTTCAGTTGCATAGAAACATAGTAGTTCTAACAAAGTAGTTTTATTGTAGTAGCTCTAATTAATATATCTCAGTTTTCTTGCATGATCAGAAAACACTTTAATACTTATAATAATTGGAAAATTTAAACAACAACATTCATAACGGGAAAAGAAGTTAGTAAAAACTATAGAAATATATTTAAGTAGTGAAATCATTTAAAAAAGTATTCAAATAGGTTATATTTGTAAAGCTTAACTGACAAACGTAAATTAGAAATAAACTCTTTTATTGGTTTTCCTTCTCTCATAGTGTGACTGTTTAGAAGTCAGTTCTATTCATGTATGCAGATACATGAATAGAAAGCCGTTTATAAACATACTCCTTAATTCATACATTCTTTCATAACAGTAAAGTCTACAGTATACTTGATCTAGAATCTAGATCAAGTATTGGGATAAAATATAAAATAGCCTTCATTGGGGACTTTTTGATGGAGTCAACCCGCATTTGCATTACACGGAAGGGAAAAAGATCTCTCACTATCCTTTTGGCAAAAGGATTCTTATCAAATGATCCGTCTACCACTGAGGATAGTTTAAGTAAGCATTGGGGTCGATGCGAGTCGGTGCGCTACGCTCGTATCGCACTAACTATCTTTACTGATCCTATCATTTCGCCGACATGATCATTTCACAGACGCGCTCCTTTCGTTGACACGATCAATTGAATTTTGATCTATATTTTCCGATAAACTTTTTTTTATATTAATTGTAATTTTTTTTTTTTACTCTGAAAAACTTTTTGAAAGTATTTGACGTTTAAAGTGATTTGGTATTGGATTGATTATAAATGTTATTAAAAAACTTACTCAAAATTTTAGTTATTTCTGAGTCCTGGGGGGAAGCAATTATTAGGCATTAGCACTGTAGAGATGCTCTAAGTTTGAAATGAAATATGATTCAATCTAAATTTGCATTTAATTTTTGATTTATGGAATATGCTTTCATGGAAACTAACTTAACGTTTAAATAAAGATTAACTTGGAAAAATTTCAATATTAAAAAAAATATTTTTGTTGATAAATAATTCGATTTAGGGGTGACGAGCGAGGAAAAACCTGGTATCTCTCCTACTTATAATTGCTTATTGTCCTACATTTAATTTTTTGTTCATGTACTTAATTTTTTGTACTGTACTTACTGTTTTGTTCATGTTTTGTTCATGTTGTCCAACATTTAATTTTTTGTCCTACATTTAATTTTTTTTACGTTATTGAATTGAAACTTTGCCATTGCATTCATATTGTTGCAAACATCAGGTGGGTTAGAAAATGTTTATATTATGACAAGTAAAGGTACGCGGCATTGAAACGTGTACTCTAATATTGCTTTTTCTTTGTGTATTAAATTTCGATCTGATATGTTGTATGGTTTCAGTAAGTATTGATGAAGTTAATTTCGCTTTTATTTATTACTGGGATTATAACTATTTACTATCTATATCTGATATCAACTGTTTTAATTCGAGTTACTTTACTAACAATAGCACAATCTTACATTTCTATATTTTCCAAAAAAAATTAAATTCTCCTAGTAGAATTCGTTTCGACTAACAGCTGGGATTCGAACTTGGGTTACTTAATTGGGGGGCAAGTGTTTTATTCGCTGAGCCACCGCGGCTCAAAATCATTTAGTATTTATAATTTTTTTCCTAAAATAGCGAAGATTTAGAACAAAATTACTTTTATATATTTTTTTTTAAAAAGAAGGTGATGAAGCCACAGGCCGCCAGGTTAAAGAGCGCACCTGTACACGTCCCAGGGTCTGGATGGCCAGTATATTCCTGGAAGGTATTGGTTCTCCTTTAATTTAAGTAGCTGGAAAATTTTTCAAAATTCGATGAATATATTTGAGAGTTTTAAGAATTTAAATTTTGATCAAAGCAAAATAAAGTACTAATCTTGTTTTGCATAAAGAAAATAGCTGAAAATTATGCCATTAATAATTCTATTCTGATCCCCTGTGTAGGCATTCAAGGTAAAAAAAAAATTATGCGCAAGACTCTTGAAAAGCCCCACGAAGGTTTAAATGAATTGGCACAAACTTTCCTTAGTGCAAAAAAACCCTTATTAAAGCTGCAGCTTAAGTTTAGGTATATGCAACGGAAACCTTCATAAAAACTGCAGCTTTCTAAAAGGTTTAATAACCTTTCTAATAACCTCTAAAAAAGTTGCAGATATTTTGCTTGTAATTTACTTTAAAAAGGTATCAGCTTTTATGAAGTATTCCAGTAATTATAATTGTTAAATTTTTTTTTTAGGTTTTTTCAACTGGAACGTTAGCTGTAGCATTTTAAAGGTTGTTTTCTTTTGCCTCTCTTTTTTGCACCAATTCCTTATAATATGAAGTTAAAAAAAATAAACAGACTTTTTTACTTTTAAAATAGCTGTAGCCTGTAAAAAATTTAATATTAGAAAGGCTAGTTTGAAGGTATTTTATTACTAGCAATCATTACAGTGTTTATTTAAGCAAATTAATTACTGATATGTCGCATTTTTCGCTGTAGTAAATTCACCCAAGAAATGTTGATTAACCACCTTTTTTATGACATTTTTATGAAAAAGGGAAATTATTTTTTAAATCCGAACACAGTTATAAAAAGGATTTCATTTAAAAAATAAAAAATAAAAATATTCCAGGCACATAAATTGAGTTTTTTTTAAAATTTTTTTGGGACATCAATTGCAAAACTAATATTTTGTACTGCCATACGTTGTTAATGAAACAATTAAGAAAAATTACACGAAACTAAGTGTTCAATTCTGTGCTTTTTTATTCCAATAGAGTTAAAGAGCTAATTGTAATGTCTCTGTGTAAGAATGTCTGTTAGGCGAATTATCTATCGAGACCCGTCAACTTTTTTGATAAGGATGTCCGTCTTTAGCACATAAGATTTTCTTCCTTCAATACTAACACGTTTTACAGTCTGCTGGATATAGCACTTTTCTACTGAAGGCAAATCTCTGTTTTGTACTAAGTCCAACACATTCTCTTTCAACCTCTGCTTGGTCATTTTTGCTTTATGAGGAGGATCCTGGCATGTTAACATTAAGCTTAATCGTCAATCGTTTCCACTGAAGAGTCTTACGTAAAAGCTGTCAGATATAGGATTTTCTTCCTTAAGAAATCAACACAATGTATAGTCCATAGGATATAGAAAACGTCTACTGAAGACCAATGATTGCTTTTCTTAAAGCCCCATACACCATACTGTCAGTGTTTTTTTTTATGTACATATATTTTTTTTTACGTATTTTTTTTTTGCTGCATTTATTTATTTATTTTTTTTTTTGCTTAGTCTTTCTTTTTTTTTTCCTTCCTTTTTTTCTGTCCATTTTTTTAAAATTTTTTTTTGCTTAGTCTTTTCTGTTTTTTTTTTTTGGCTTAACCTTTTTTTTCTCTGCTTAATCTTTTCTTTTCTTTACTTCTTTTTTGTTTAATCTCTCCCTCTTTTTTTGCTGTCTTTTCTTTTTCTTAATCTTTCTTTTTTTGCTTAGTCTTTTTTGTTTTTTTTTGCTTAATCTTTTTTTTCTCTGCTTAATCTTTTCTTTTCTTTACTTCTTTTTTGTTCAATCTCTCTCTCTTTTTTTTTCAAAATTTATAGTTTTTACTGTCAATTTTTGCTTTGTGAAGAGAACATGTCGTAATCTCTAATCACCTCTTTTGAACAGGTTCACATAATCTGATCCCAATCAAACTATTAGGAAATTTTACGTATTCCACCTTCTGTTCAAATCAATCATTTTAACTTCATACAGGATGTGAATGTTTTTGACAATCATCAGTTGAGGCATACAGTACATCTATTGGAATTTTCATCACATCCTTTCTTAAAAACTGTTGACGATTTTTTAAACTGCGATGCTATTTTTGCACAACTTTGTCACCAATGCAAACCCCAACATATAATCAAATGGTTTTTAAAACTGGTCTCTGTGACAACTGTTTTCGTTTACAATAAAATCTGGTATACTCAGATTAAACCACCACTGAATTGTTTTTTCATGGGTCCTTCAAAGACAAAAATAGTTTCGTTCTTAAACAGTGGCAGTTAGTAACATGCTGCTACAACAGTGTTTGCGATTGTAAGGTTTGTCTGGTTTTTAGTCTTTCATAACCAAATATTATAAGGTCATTGTTAATTACGTTATGCGTTGTTTTTTATGATATTTTCTTCGTTTTATCAAGAAGAGGTCTCTTTAGACAAATATTTTGTTAGATTTTTCCGTGACTGCAAACTTCTGTTCGACGCGACGTTCGTACTATTGTACTGTGAACTATTCATACTATTGCATTGTACTGAAAGTCTAATCACAATACGTGGAAATCTGTATACTATTTTTATATGTGCTTGGATGCTATACTGTTTATTTTCATTTTAGCTTCGAATTATTTAAAATTAAATCGAAGTAATTTATTTTTGCAAGCATTTAATTTTTTTCGCAACCAACTCATAAATGAATCTTCTACAAGTGCATTGTTATTATTAGTGGTAGGCTCACTCAAATGATTTTGAATGGCTATTATATTTGGAGGATGTGAAGTTTGTGTACTTTCAGAAATCATTTTCCTTTTTGGAACAGGTTTTTGGTTTTTGGCAAACTCATCAACTCCTAAAAACTTTTTAAATTCCCGAACTTTGTTTTCTAATGATACATTTTTGCGGTTTAACATTTGACACTCCTCGTTTAAGTCTTCCACTCTTTTCACCAATGCATTAGTATGCAATTCTCACATTCTTCGGATTCATCCTTTTCAGTTGTTAGCTAAGATTCAGTGTTTGCCTTTTTTGCTTGCCGTAGTTTTACACTGGCATCAGCAACACGTTTTACTCCCTTATTTCTACGCATACTAATCATTTGGTTTTCCTCTGCACAAAAATGTTTATCCATTTTGAATCTGGTCCTGTTCCGATCTGACCACCATTGCCAAAGAAGCAGTGGTCAATTGCCTTTCCGGCATTCCACCTATTCCTCCGGTCGGGCATCAAAAAGGTGTGAATAAAATTCAAGGCAATCTTAATTTGCCCATCTGCAATGCCCGTCGCGGAAAAAATTCCAAGCACGAAGCTCTTAAAAACATCCTCCTGAAAAAAATGCTGTTAAAATTTTTAACACATTATGCTTATAATAATTTTTAACACATAATGCTTATAAATTTTTAACACATTATGCTTCTTTTTTTGCAAAAAAAAATCTTTTTTTCAGATGTTAATCTCCAAATTCCAAAAATTTCTACAAGCGTGAGCTATACTTCGGAATCGTGAATAAAATTCTAAAACTCCAAAGAAACGTAATTAAATCTGTGTATGATAAAACTTTACAATTGAGTGTTATTATTTCTTTAAAATCTCAATTTATTTAGTCCTGAGCCTAAATATTTGGAATGAGTAAAATGTGAGTAAAATATTTTTTTTCTGATTTATTTTTTAACCTATTATCTTTTTTTTTTTAACTTTGAATCTCCTCATATCTGTTAATGAATTATACAGTAAAAAAATTGGGGAATGACATTATTAATTTGAAATTTATTGAAGAATTCCAAGTTTTGACTTAAAAAGTTAAACTTTTGTGGATGTGTCAACTCGAAAATTAATTCGCAGTAAAATATTTGATATTTATAACTATAGATAATTCGTATTAAATGTCCAATCAAACTAGTGCACTACTATAAATAAACTCATCATAAACTTACTTATATCTTAAATATCAAACAAGGAATTTTAAAAATATCCTTTTATACTAAAACATATTTATTAATTTTTTTACATCAAATTTTTATTATTATTGATATAACATGTTTTCACCATATTTTGGTTGTTAATTTGCAGTTGAAAAAGTTTTTAAACAAACTCGATGGAATGAATATTGATACTTAAGTATAAGCAATCTATATATATATTTATATATACCTGGAGAATGTTGAACAGGATAGGATAAATGTCTCTGTCCCAGTTTCCGGCGCAGTTTATTGCTCTGGCCAGAGCTTTATTGGTGAAAAGCTCTAAAACCATCACTCCAAACGCCCACATATCAAAAGCTTTGCCATCAACTTCTGTCCCACTTCCAACAGATGGGCACGCTTCTGGAGGTCTATACATGAGCGGCAATCCAAGATCATCCCTGCAAAAAAATGCAACATTTCTAACCACCAAAAGTAAACCGGGACAGTATCCATTTTGAAAATGTAGGAAAATTAAGGATCATAATCTTCAAATTACCCAATATGATTTTAAAGAGCTATAACGATTAAACATAATTTAAAGTTGTCAGTTTAAAATGTGCATTTTGTATTTCATTGTAGTAGCATCATTATGTGTTGCCGTTGAGCTTTATACAAAAATAACAGAATACGTTTATTCTAATGTCGAAAATTTTAGCGATTTCATTCTTAACAAAACAATTTAGGTTTTTATTTCAGTTCACTGTCTCCTCGTCCACCTTATTTATTCTAATAACCCTAATTACAAAAAATGTTCTGCATTTAAATTTTTAATTTTTTGAAGTACTTAACTCTGTTTTAATTTCCTTTTTAACTTTCCTTTTTAATATCCTCCTCCGCTTGTTTACTGCTACCCACGTGGTTAAGAATGTAGTATTGGGGGCTCTTTGATTTGGCGATAATATTTGTTTAGTTTTTCTGCAACCTGTTTCTGGTTACCACGATATTCTTTGCTGCCTTTGCTCTCAATTACGTCACCTGCGGGTTACCACAACTTTTGTTTTTTTTATGTGATTGGTTCTTGGTTTATTTTCATATGTATTAATTTCTTTTCAAATCACTGAATATAAAAGGTGACTCCGATTGTAAACTATTACCCAAACCATGTTTCTTCTTCCCTTCCTTGCAGTAAACTTTTAACAAGACAAAGAGATTGTAAGCTAAGAATGATCTTAGTTCTATTTGAAAACATTGCAAGTAAAATTTATCAACAGGATAAAGAATTTAATCTTGAAATTAAAGTACACTAAGCAATACACTATGACTAATATTAAACAAATGCTAAATGGCTCACTTTGGTATTGCCTTTGTCGCGCACGCAAGACAAGAGAAGTCACATATGACTGCTCTATAATCTTGCGAAATCAAGATATTGTCTGCTTTTATATCCAAATGGCAGGCCTCATTAGAGTGCAAATAGGTTAGAGCACAAAGACTATCCTTAAGCCACAATTTGAGGTAGTCTAGGGCGCCTGATTGTCTCAAAAATTGCCTGTCTAGGGCTGCATTTTGCAAATTGTCCCTGTAAATAGGCATTACAAAAACTCCTACATCAGGGTTAGTGAAGCTAAAGTATTGTAGGAGTGGGATGATATTTGGGTGAGACATTTTTGGCCAAATTTCAACCTCATTTTGTTTAATGACTTCCAGGGAAACAATCTTGACGGCAACTTCTTGGCCAGAGAAGTCCGTCATTTTATATACATCATCGAAGGCTCCAGACCCCAGCTTTTCGATGCACATGAAGTTGTGGGCTTCTAAAATTCTCATGGCATCCCTTTTCTGTTGGTAATGTTCTCCTGATAAATCAGGGGGGATGGGTTCTTGTTCATCCCAATCATGATCACTTTGATCAAAATGATCATCCATTTCTCAATCTACTCTACCAAAACGCAGGAAAAATATCCCAAAATCAATTTGCTATTAAGCAAGAACTCTAAAACGCACAATCAGTGTTGAAAGCACAAATTAGNTATATATATATTATACCTGAAGAATGTTGAACAGGATAGGATAAATATCTCTGTTCCAGTTTCCGGCGCAGCTTATTGCTCTGCTTAGAGATTTACTGGTAAATAGCTCTAAAACCATAATTCCAAACGCCCACATGTCAAAAGCCTTGCCATCAACTTCTGTCCCACTTCCAAAAGATGGGAAAGCTTCTGGAGGTCTATACATGAGCGGCAATCCAAGATCATCCCTGTAAAGAAATTAATTTTAATTTAAAACCTTATAAACCACCAAAAGTAAACCAGAACAGTGCCCATTTTGAAAATATTGGAAAATTAAGGATCGTAATTTTCAAATTGACAAACTAGCCAATGTGATTTTAAAGAGCTGTAACGATTAAACATAATTTAGAATTGCCAGTTTGAAATGTGCATTTTGTATTTCATTGTAGTAGCATCATTCTGTGCTGCAGTTGAGCTTTATACAAAAATGACAGAATACGTTTATTTTAATGTCGAATTATTAGCAATTTTATTCTTAACAAAACCTTTTAGGTTTTTATATCAGTTAACTTTTTCCTTGTTCATCTTATTAATTCTAATCGCCCTAATTACCAAGAAGATTCTGCATTTCAGTTTTTAATTTTTTGTAGTACTTAACTCTGTTTTAATTTCCATTTTAAATTTCTTTTTTAATTACTTCCTCCTCTTGTTTAGTACTACCCTCGTGGTTAGGAATGCAGTGTTGAGGGCTCTTTGATTTGGCGCTAATTTTTGTTCAGTGTTTTTGCAACCCGTTTCTGGTTACCACTATATTCTTTTCTGCGTTTGCTCTCTATGACGTCACCTGTGGGTTACCACAACTTTTGTTTTTATGTGATTGGTTCTTTGTGTATTTCCATATGTATTGGTTTCTTTTCAAATTACTGAATATAAGAGGGGACTCCGATTGCAAACTATTACCCAAACCATGTTTCTTCGTCCCTTCCTTGCAGTAAACTTTTAACAAGACAGAGAGATTGTAAGCTAAGAGTGATCTTAGTTCTATTTGAAAACATTGTAAGTAAAATTTATCAACAGGATAAAGAATTTAATCTTAAAATGAAAATACACTAAGCAATATATTTTGACTAATATTAAACAAATGCTAAATGGCTCACCTTGGTATTGTTTTTGTCGCACACGCAAGACAAGAGAAGTCGCATATGACAGCTCTATTATCTTGCGAGATCAAGATGTTGTCTGCCTTTATATCCAAGTGGCAGGCCTTGTTAGAGTGCAAATAGGTTAGACCACAAAGACTATCATTAAGCCACAATTTGAGGTAGTCTAGGGCGCCTGGTTGTCTCAAAAATTGCCTGTCTAGGGCTGCATTTTGCAAATTGTCCCTGTAAATAGGCATTACAAAAACTCCTACATCGGGATTATTGAAGCTAAAATATTGTAGGAGTGGAATGATATTTGGGTGAGACATTTTTGGCCATTTTGTTTAATAACTTCCAGGGAAACAATCTTAACTGCAACTTCTTGGCCAGAGAAGTCCGTCATTTTATATACATCACCGAAGGCGCCAGACCCCAGCTTTTCGATGCACATGAAGTTGTGGCCTTCTAAAATTCTCATGGCATCCCTTTTCTGTTGGTAATGTTCTCCTGATAAATCAGGGGGGATGGGTTTTTGTTCATCCCAATCATGATCACTTTGATTAAAATGATCATCCATTTCTCAATCTACTCTATCAAAACGCAGGAAAAATATCCCCAAATCAATTTGCTATTAAGCAAGAACTCTAAAGCGCACAATCAGTATTGAAAGCACAAGTTAGAATGATCAAAAATGACTTTGACAATTATTTAATTTATTTATTAATAATGCATATAATTTATTGTTCATAGACTAACAATCGAATTTTAATTGTTAAGCAATAATTAAATTTTTTATGTAATGCAATCTTGATTACGTGTTCTATTGTTAAAATTAAGAAAGATGCAACTCATTGTTAGAAAACAGTTAATTAAAAATTAAGTGAAGCATATATAGTGTTAAAACTTTACTGTAAAAGTCAGACTAAAAATGTAAATATAATACTCATAATATATGCGAATCAATATATAGGGAGTTGCCTAATGACTACCCTTAATGAAT
Source organism: Parasteatoda tepidariorum (assembly GCF_043381705.1). Lineage (NCBI taxonomy): Eukaryota > Metazoa > Arthropoda > Arachnida > Araneae > Theridiidae > Parasteatoda > Parasteatoda tepidariorum. The sequence continues at coordinate 15,966,398 of NC_092206.1, forward strand.
CCATTTAGAATCTTTTTAAAAATTAATATAACAATGTAAACTCTTCAAGGGTTTTGCATTAATACTTAACCAATAAAAATACAAAAAAAATATTATTGAAAAATTTCAAATTCTCAGTGAGGAAGGTGAGATAAAATAGGAATCAAAACTTTACTGATTCCTTGAAAATTTAGAAATGTTTCTAATAATTACCTTTATAACTCCTCTTTGTTTTCCCAAGCAACCAAAAGGTTACTATTTTAGTGGTGATTAGAAAGATGTAGAGATTTCTTTTTCATTTAATGATTATAACTCACTTCTTCACTAATTTGTGAACTGTGATGAGCATATTTTTTGTATTTCTATTTTAACAATAGTCGAAAAAAATGTGTATTCAGAACTGTGATTACAGAAAACTCTGTGTACTCTTTTAGCCGAAATCTAGTTATATTTCTAAGTTGTATAACTTCGGACATTTTTATCAAAAGAGTATCAGCAAAAAATAGTTGAGCATTTGAAAAGCATTACCCTTTCTTTTTAAAATAGGTTTTCTTACAAAATTATCCGTTAAAAAAATTACTTGAAAATAGAAAAAAAAGCTTGCCAAGTTTTCACCCGTTTTTTAATCGAAACGGAAGAAATGTTGGCATATTTCAAAAGCCTAAAATCGTGATTCTCCTATTCAGTTAATTAAAGTTAATCAGTCAATGAAAAATATTAACACATGCGAAAAAATGCTTTATTTGTTAAGAGTAGAAAAAAAAATTTCTTACAAAAATTTATTTTGTATTAGAGATAGCAACAACCCTGTTTGTTTAAATTTTTGCTATATTTTAAAATAGCCCACAAGAATTATATAGAAGCTGCTTGCCCCTTGCAAAAAGATTATGTGTTTTTGAGGTAAAATTGAGGTGCTTTTATAAGGTGGTTCTGTGAAGTACAGAACTTGAAGAAGTACTATTTTAAGAAGTTCTTCTGTCAAGTACGAAATTAAACACCACATAGAATACCTACGAAAAGAAGAAAAGTTGTTTATTATTTATTTCATATGTTTTGACGAGGTTTGTAGTGAATGCAAACCACAACCTCACATCTCTCTGAAGTGATTTGCTTTTTTATAATCTGGATAATGAATCCTGGATTGATAATGAATTACTAACCTGAAGTTAGGATTAGGATTATTACGTAAGGATTATTAACCCTAAATGATATTCTGACTTCCGGGTATTATTTATTATCTTAAGAAAAATGCACTCAATATGTTTTTAAGAGTTATACATGAAATATGTGTTGAAAGTTTCTGAAAAAGTTTAGTTCTTTATTATAAGAAATTTGTATAAATTAACTTCCTTTTTGAAGTTCGTTCATTCAACTATACAATCCAATGGATCTATAAAATAAAGATTTTGACACAAGATTTTGCAATTTAAATAGCGACTCAGAATGGATAAAATAATATTAATTTCCCCACCATTATACGCATGCAAAAATATTTTTTTAAACGAAAATATGAGTGAAAATTATTTTACTTCAAAAAAATTAAGGAAACAGAGAATTATGAGTAATTAACAGTGTTTTATCATCTGTGATAGCAAAATGAACAAGAAAAATATTAANTTAACTTCCTTTTTGAAGTTCGTTCATTCAACTATACAATCCAATGGATCTATAAAATAAAGATTTTGACACAAGATTTTGCAATTTAAATAGCGACTCAGAATGGATAAAATAATATTAATTTCCCCACCATTATACACATGCAAAAACATTTTTTTAAACGAAAATATGACACAAAATTATTTTACTTCAAAAAAATTAAGGAAACAGTGAATTATGAGTAATTAACAGTGTTTTATCATCTGTGATAGCAAAATGAACAAGAAAAATATTAAAAAAACGAATAATGACTAAATCTAACAATTTTATGGAAAACAAGTGTTTCAGAGATCAAGGCTAGTCAGGGGTTAATAAAACTGACCTACTACCAAAATTTGAGAAAAGAAAGAAGAAATCAAAATACTGACAGTTTTACAAAAATGCTGACCAATTTTAGAACAGAGTTGACGAATAAAAGCTACTAAAACTTTATTTCCTTGTGACCAATGTAAGTGTTTTGTAAAATTAGTGTGATCACAAATAAGTCTGTAGTTTTGTTCTAAGAAGGTTCATATTGGAATTATTGAAAGATATTTGGGAGTGAGAGAGGAACGTTTCAGACGCCCTCTTCTTCTTACATGCTCTTTCAGAAAAAAAAAACTTAGAAAATGTGATGTTTAGTAAACTATAGTTCTGTCAAAAATCTAAATGCATGTAAAATATTGAAATTCGTGTACAGTGCTCCAAAAAACTGACCACATTGAATAATGCTTGATTTAATGATTGGCTCTTTACGCTTAGGACTCAATTTTAATGCTTCTAGGGGGGTGACCTTAAATATGCTAATTAAAAATGCTAATTGAAAATTTTTTAGACATAATTATAAAAATAGTTTAGTCACAATGCAAAAATTAACTTTTAGAAAATATTCAGTATTTTTTATTATATTAAGAATGGTCGAAATAATTTTGATTTGTTAGGTAGAAAATTTTCTACATCATATTAAAGTATGTAGTTTTAATTGGAAAAATACAAAATTTGAGCGAAATTGATCGAATCGAGCGAAATCGAATTTTAAAAAAGTTGTATATTTAAAATTTGATTTCTCTGGAGCTGTTGAACCAATTTTGCTCAAATTTTAAATTTTGCTATGTAAAATTACATATTTTAATATGGTGTGAAGGATTATATACCTTACAATTCAAAGTTATATCGGCTGATATTAAAATTATATAAATAAGAGTAAGAAACTGGTATTAATAAAAGTAAAAGCAAACATTAACGATAGGGATTCAAAGTTTGAATCGCTATCCCGACAAAAATATGGGGATCCTATTTCTCAGATTGCGGCTATCCCCTATGATTTTGGTTTTATAACCGTCGTTGAACAGACGTCCCAATTTTGAGTTTACGACTACTATTGCTCAACTCAGTAGCCTTGTAATTTTGAACCCAATCGAGAAGACAAGGGAACTCCTGGATCAAGTATTGGGAGAAATTTGCCTTCGTGGAGGACTTTTTGATGGAACTAACCCGCGTTGTATCCCGAACTAACCCGCATATCTGTTTTATAGTTGAGTTTACCTCTTCGAACCATTAAGAATGAGTCTTAGAACGCGAAGATCCGATCATTAGATCAAAAATTATTCAGTGTGGTCCATTTTTTTGGCTCATAATTTTTTTTTTATTAAAAGTTAAAAGATTCGGCTAACCAAAAATTTAGAGCCAAAACTAAATAAATTAAATAATTAAAATTTACGTTCCACTGACACGCTCAAAATTTTTGTAAAAAATAGCATATAAAAATTTTGGTAATTCAATTGCTCCTTAAATGTTTTTCCTAAAGAGAAAGATTTTGAATATTAAAAAACATATGTCACAGAAATTTTTATTTTAACAAAGCTTTAGTTTTTTGTCATGCTGATTTTTTGCACTATTTTTAGAATCATCAATGAGGGCGCTGACTGAATAGAAACAAAGTTTAATATCCATGAATAACTGTTACAAGAAATAGAATAAAAATTATTTGATTAAAAACTTTATTTCATCTGATGAGTGAGCCTTTGAAAAACAGACTTATAAATTTGAAAAAGAATATTTATTACGAAAAGCATTGAATTCCTTTCTTTAAAAAATAGCAAGATATTGATAAATATTTGTTTAAAACTCAGCGTTGTTCAACAATTTCCGTAATCATTTGCAAGATAAAAGAAAAAAACAACATAAATTGGTATATTTTACATATTTTCAATTCAACAAATTGCCTCAAAACATTGTGCCCATAAATTTTAATTACTCAATCTTCTTTGTACAAACAAGAATAAGAAAATAGTTTTAGAAGTTTATAATAAGTTTCAAATGAAATGTTGGCAACATTTACAATATTCTAATTACATGAATATAACTTGGAAATTTTAATTTATACTGAAACAAAACTTTTAATTAAAAATGCAACGGAATTCGTTTTTTTATAGAAAATTTCACCATCAAATTAATTATTATTTTTGTATCATGACTCATCTTTTGTTCTCAATGAAAGAAAACATTTTTTCGTTGTAGCAAAAAACAAACTCAAATGAATTCGAAGAGTTTGAGACGTTCTTTCGAAAATTAATTCTGCCCACGTAAGCGCATGTGCTGTTGTATAAAGAGAGTGACGGAGCACGAAAATGCACCAATCCAATTCCACTATCAGGAAAGATGAGAAGGAGTGAAAGGGGGTTCTCCAGATTTTCCTAAAACTTGGTCGAAGAACCTGGCAGAGAAGCAACAATTTAAGGTGGTGGTGCACGTTTATTTCATCGTTCAGCTCCATTTAGACTCGCCAAATGAAAACGAAATAAAGGAAAAAAATTGGTAAGCCATTTTACCCTGAAAGATTAAAGTTTTATTTTATATAATATAATAAATAAATAATATTATAACATAAAAAATTGCGATTTTCATTAAAAAGTTTTGGTATTACTTTGGTATTGTCAAAATTTAAAGAAAAGAAAGCATTAAAAATTCAGATCGTTGGTAAAAATTAATGCTAAAATAGCATTTGCATCAGAGAAGCAATAATTTAGAGTGCTGGCTCAAGTTTGTTTCTTCCTTGAGCTCCAGTTTGACTAATTTAAAATGGAATAAAGAGAAAAAATGGTAAGGCATTTCTTTCCTGAGCGGATTAAGTAATATTTCATAATATAAAACTGATATTATTTTATTAAATGTGTGATTTTCATTTAAAAGTTAGTTCATGGTATAGCCCAAAATAAAAGAAAAGAGAATAATAAAAAAGTTAGATTCAAGTGAAAAACAATGCTAAAATAAACTAAAAGCCATTTAATAAATGATTAAATAACAAAATAACCAAGAAATAATAAATTTGAAATTGGTTAATTTAGGATTCATTAATTTAAAAATATTTATTAGTTTTAATGTTGAAACAAATAATTCAAAAATGTCTTTTATAAAGTTTGCTTGAAAATTTTAAACTGCCCCATTTAATTTCTTTACTTTAAATTATTTCTAGTAAATATTTTTCTCTTAATATTAAAAATAAATATTGCTTCAGAAAAGCTCGTAACACTGATAATATAGTATTAATAAGAATTATTAATGGTATTGTCAAAATTAAAAGAAAGGAAATTATTAAAAATTTAGATTAATGAGAAAAATAATGCCAGTATAAGGTAAAAGCCTCGTAATAAATAATTAAATTACAAAAGAACTATGAATTAATAAATTTGAAGTTGGTTATTATGAAATTTAATAAATTTTGTGAAGTTAAATAGTACTAAAATATATAGTGAAGCTCATCGTAATAAAAATTTTGCTTTAAAATTTTAAACTAGTGTATTGCGTTTTTTTTATTTCAAATTATTCCTGGTAAATGCTTTCCTCTCGATATAAGACGAAAATTTTTCCAAATTATACAAATGACTGCACATACATTCGTGAGATTGTTAATAATATATTGTTAAAAGGGGAAAAAAATAGATAAGCAAGAAATATAATGAGTTATAAAGAACTATAATGACGTTTATTTATAAAATATTTATAACATTCATTTCTGAAGATAAGAGTAAATTTCTTAATTTAATTAGATGAGTTAAATAAGATAGTACAACATAGATTTCAATGAAATATATATATCTTTTAGTCCACTTTTTAAATTGTTTATTTTTAATTATTTTTGTGATTACAGCATGAGCTCTTTATGCCTGTATAAGCCTTTTTGTTTATCAGAAAATTATGCGTTTAATTATATCCATTTTAAGAATTTAACTAGTGATTAATTATATAAAATTTATCGAAAAATTGGTTTTATTTTCTATCACTATTATTTGCATAGCTTTTTCGGCTTTCCCCCCCTATATATTAAGATAATCTTCTTAAAATGTGTTTGAAAATATCACAAAGCAGTTTTCATATAATATCATTGAACTCAATTCAGTATTACAATACTTGCAATATTGATACATTTAAATCTTATATTAATATGAAAATACCTTGTTTTTAAACAAATCATGAATGCTATAGCATATCTTTATAAGATCACTACTATTGTAATTACATTTTTCTATTTTTCGATTAATAATTCAAGAATTTTCAAAATTGCTTGTAATAACTTTAATAGGTTATAAATTATATCAAGATACTAATTCTATTCTAAAATTGTAAATGAAATAACAAATATGTCTTAAAATGCTTCATTAAATTTTTTCTCATGAATATTTGTTATTGGTACAAACTTTACATTTTTTTTTCAAAATATTTCTTACACATATTTTTTTAAGAACTCATTATTTAAATCTTCATCAATTATAAAATAATCTTCTTGATTCAAATATTAAAATTTTTTTTCATTGTCCACAGAGAAGAATTGAAAACTAAACTTGAGTTGGATAATTACTTTTCTTTTCATAATCAGCATTTGTATCCTTTTTCAATTTCATCCTTTCATTTAAAAGTTGAAACTCGAAGTAAAATTTAATTAGCAAGTTCATTTCCAACCGAATTTAATGAATCATCACAATGAATTGATTTTTGCATTAAATATTTAGTAGAATTTTTTAAATATAATTATTGAAATTCTAGAAATTGATTTTAGAAATTAGATATTTATATAGTTTGTATTCAGAAAACTCAAATGATGTGCTACTACTTACTCTTCAACAGTTTAAATACTTTTGAGGAGTAAATGAAACTGGAAAATTTAGAATACGTTTTTAATGAAGTAAGCATTAATAACCTTTAGAATATAAAAACGAAATAAAAATAGTAACGATTATTTTTTTTTAATTCCGATATTTCAGCTGTTTTAAAAGCTCCAACTGTTTTTGTTCTATAACAGTTTATATAGCGGATTTACTTGTAAAAATTGAAAATTAATTTGATGTTTTTCTAAAATTATTTTTTTAAACTTAAGTTTTAATTTGTTTGATATAATACTCAATTAAAACAAAAATATAGACACATGAAAAATTAAAGTTATTTAATGAAATATGTAAAAATAAATCTTGAATATTAAAGTTATAGCCTGCTGATTTTATACTAAATATTCATTAGTTAAAAAAGTCTAATATATTTTAGAGATTTTCACATTAATTCACTACCTAGTGTTAACTTATTACGTGTTATTATGTGTTATGAAATTGAAACTTAATGGATTTTTTGTATTATGAAAAAAAATATGTTGTTGGTATATTATCTCTATCTCTATTACCTCTTATCTGATTTTCAAGAAAATAGTTTCTTCAATGGAGATGGTGTTTAGGAGATTGTGATAAGGTTTTGAAAGAAACAGTCAACCTTTTCTTGAAATTTGCACATAAAAATACTAACTTTGGGAGTTATATTTAAGATTGAATACAAACTAATTCTAAACCACATTATAGTTAGAATTAACTTCATCAGATTTAAAGTAAAAACAGCGCAATATCCAATTTCAGCTGCTTATAGAATTTTAATTGTTTAATTTTTAATGTTTAAATTGTACTGTTAAATAAATAAATACATTCAAAATTGAGATAATGTTCTTTTGAAACTTCCTTTTCACATCAAACGTAGGTAGTAACCAGGTGATATCCATAGCTAACACAACAAAATAGCTATTTTTGATGATATTGGCTGGACAATTGCACTTTTGTATTAAATGTCATTTTCGTATTGTAATATAAATATCATTTTTGTATTGTAAGGGACATTTCTATTTTACTCTTACCTATTGAGGTGCAAGAGCTATTGTGAAGGATATTTTAGTCTTATTCTTGTGTATTCCCAATAATGGAATAAAAAAAATTGTAAAATACATTTTCAACTTATTCTTACATGTTAAATGCAGAAACAAACGCTAGTGTGAAGGGCAATGCTGTATTGAAAAGGGCATTATTATTTATCAAATTACGGTAAAAAGTACCGGCATTCAGAATGCTAGTACTGTTTACCTTCAAATTCATTTTTATCGGAACATGTTACGGAACAAAAAATCTGATTTATCGTACTTTTATAGTAATAATTCCCATTCCATTCCATCATTGAATGACTCGAATTAAATAAATATTACTTCAAAAATTACGGTATAATATTTTACGGTAAAATAAGGATTTTTATTTTTATAAATCCAAAGTACTTTATACCATATTTTGATAGGGAATGTTTTAAGGTACAGCACCATAAACTGTAATTGTAATATTAATTAATAAATAATTGTAATATTTCATTTTAAATTATGGTTAATTCTTTAGCAAATGTATTTAAAAGTAAGCTTCTATTTGCATTTTCTATTTAGGAATACATTTTAAACAATAGTATTTAAGCAATAGTATACATTTTAAACAATAGTACATTTTAAACAATAATTGCAAATAAAAATAATTATAGATTCAATGTGTCTCAAGAACAAGTAATTATCAATTTTGTTATAAAATATTTAAACAATTTCCTTCGACAATTTCAAATGATAAAAGCTGATTATATCTCTTATTTTAAATCGCTGAATTATACGTTAACAGGACTGAACTATACGAAGAAATTCACGAAAAAATTACTTTCATCTTTGGCAAGGATGATTGAGTAAATTAAAAATAACTCTTTTTTGAGACGTTGAAAATTTTGAATACTGAAAATCAGTTGCTAGTAATGCATTTGAAACAAGAAATGGCCACGAATGTCGAACATTATTAAGTTTGTGAAATGATTAATTTAAACATTTTATTTTATGGAGATATACTATGCTGAAATTATTTATTAAACTAATTATAATTACTGCGCAACTCATAAATTATTTTTTACACTGTAGAAGGTTTTGGATCAAATTACGGTAAAAGTTAGCGACACTCAGGATGCCGGTAATTTTATCGTAAAATCCATTTTTAACCAAGCACTAATATATTCTAATATAACTAAATATATTCTAATTCTGTATACTATAATCTTATATACAGTAATTTTTACTGTAATAATTACCGTCAAATCACTGAATCACTGTAACTAAATAAATTCTTCTGTAAAAATTACTGTATAATATTTTACGGATAATGCACCCAAAGTGCCGGTACTTTATACTGCAATTCGTTTCAGAAGTTTTGCATTGTAATAATGATTATTGTCAGAACAGAATATGTTCTGTAACAAACATTTAAAATTGTAATAAGAAAACAGTTAAATATGCTTCCTAAGATATCATTCATTTAAGTTAATGATTTTTTTTAATTAAGTTAAAAGCATCATCAATAGCAACTTTTTTCGGTTATCAAATCTTACCGAATAACTAAAGTTGAACTGTAAAAAAGTTGTTTATAACACATTTATTAAATTAATTGTTCGAGTAAATGTTTCGATACTTAAATATGAAATGAAAAAAGAACAATAGAGACAATAATGAATTGTGATATCGATAAAAATTGATTTGACGCTCACGATTCAAAACATTTACGTACACAACACATTATTCAATATCAATCAGTATTAATATGCATCAATTATCTATCAGTACCAATATTAATCAATTATCTGTCAGTATCAACATCTATCAAATATCTCTAAGTATCAATATCTCTCAATTATTTATCATTATCAATATCTATCAATATTATATAATATTTATCAGTTATTCAATATCTATAAAATGGGAACATTGTTCAATCCAATATATTTATTTAATTGCAAGCTTAAATTTATATTCTGTCCAGGCTATTGACTCACGAATTTATTCTCAAAACAATAGTAGACACTAAAAGATAGAATTAGGTCAAAACATTACGCAACCAGATTGCTTTACACCGGAATGAGACAAGTATTATCGCTTACAATGTCAACTTGTCTACTTCGTAATTTAATGCCGTAACTGTTTGTTGTCAAAAAGTCGCTTTTATATTTAGTTGAAATATATAACCGAGAATCGTGAAGATTATAATTAAGAACAAGGTAATTGGAATGAGTTTTCAAATAAGTGTACCATTAAACACCTTATAGAGTTCTAACCTTCAAGCTTTGAAAAATACTTCCATAACATATAATGCTTTACTAAAATAAAATTTAAAATGAATATCTATGAAGAAATAAAGAAAACATAAAATAACATATATGATTTACCGTTTATTTTAAAGCATTATTTATATATAAGGGCATTTTCCTTATAACGTTTAATATTTATAGTTTGTAAGTGAATGATAAAATAAGAGCTCATTTAATCATTTGATAAAAAAATTAAAGAAAAACTGAAATCAAAAAATTGATAAACAAATTTAAGAAAAACTAAAAGCGGTAAAAATGTAAGATTTACTGCTTTCTGTTTGCGAAACTTTTTTATTTGATTATGTTTTTAAATAAGTTACACAGTTCTTCAACAGAGGGCAATGGTAACTTCACAGAAAATCACTAACTTCATAGTATATAAGTAAACCCATAGTATTACAGCATTGAACATTGATGAAAATAGACCATTAACCTTTTTTTCTCATATATTAATTTGAAACTAAACTTTAGTACTTTTACACTGCTGCATAATTATGCTACTAAAAAGCGTTTTAGCTAAATAAAATTACAACGAAATACTTCTAAAAAAATTAAATGGTGGTTTTGGTTAATGGTTCAAAAAACTAGTATTTCCTTTTATCATTATTAAACATCATATTAAGGCAGTTTCTGTATAACACTTATCCTAACAAAATTTTGTAACAAATATCCTAAAAAGTATTTAGCATTTGAAAAACTAATTAATGAAAAACTGAACGGGGTAGAACTGAACAGTTCGCTACTTTCTGTTTAAGAAACAATATTTTTCTAAGAATATTTCTAAATAAGTTACACAATTCATTAACATATTTCAGTAGTAATAAAAAAAACTTTGAAATGGTGATTATATAGTAATCATTTTTAGAGTAAAATTTAGGTGTAGTCTCAGGTCAAAGGTAACAAATGGCCTTGCAAATATTCCATTTGCAATGGTCTGAAATGCACCGGAAAACATTATTTTGTACATTTTTCTCAATCAGAGCCATCTTAGTACGAACTTTAAATTTTATTCTGAAATCTGCCCGAAAACACTGGTTACTCAGCAGAATTCAGCAATCTCACTTTGGATTTTAAATTTTGATACAACCATAAGATTTTCTTAAAATCATTTACCCTTTGGTCCTTAAAATAAAAGAGTTTAAGATAGAGAAAATGAAGTTTCAAAGCGGACACCATTAACGAGTTTTCAATTTTTAATCGCGATTTTCAAGAAAAAAATTTCTTTAATTCTACTCCCTCATTGTTTAGAAATAATTCTTTTAATTTGACTTTTATTTCTATCGGGTTAAGTATAGCCGGTTTTAAGAGCAGTATTTGATTTCTTCGCGTTTGATCGTTCTTTTAAGTCTTCAAAAATTTCTTTTCTTCCCAAAAAAATAAAACACTGAAGCTAAAAGTAATTACAAATAGCAAATAATTTAATTAAAATATTGGAAAATATATAAAAGGGAAATTGGTTGCATAGTTTATAAAGCATAGATTATAAAAAAATTGTGAACATACATTCGTGGAAAAATGGGATTAAGTTACGGTTACAGAATATTTTTCAAAAAAATTCGAAGTTTGAAAAAGTAATTAGAACACCATATTTTATCTACAATCAACATTCAGTAATTGCAAAGAAAAGTCAATTTTTGGAGAACTTCAGGAAAATGCCTATTTAAAATCCGAAGAAACTATTTTTCAATAACAAACACATACAATTATCTAGTTTCACTTGAATTCAGTGAATATGAGATTAATTTTATACATTACATATAAAAAAAAGACCTAATTTACTATAGTTTTTAACAATAGTACATAATTTTTACTTAATATCTTATAAGACTTTATAATATTTATTTTGACATTTGGTGATTAATCAAGTAAAACTTGAGAAAATAATATATTTTGCTTGAGATACAAAGTTGATATTTACGTAAGTTCATCACGAACAAAGTCGATTAATATTAAAGATGCATGCTCTAAGAAAAATTCTTGTCTCGAAACATAAACTATTAATTTTCTTTAAATGGCTTTTGGCAGCAAAATTATACATCACGCCGTTACTTGAGCAATTAAATATTAAAAAAATTGTTTACGCAAATATATGCTTACCGATTTTAAGTTCAAGTTTGACACAAAATGTGTTCCCGCTTTCATTCATAATATAAGGAAGATAAATATCATTTGAATGAATATATATCAAAACGCATTTAACGAAGGATGTAAAATGAATAATAGATAAACATTGATTTAGAAATAATGTTTTTAAAGGTATTCATTCTTAATAGCCAAATCTATAATAAATAGCCATGGACGTGATTAAAAAATAAGCTTACATATAACATTTATTTAATTTTATTTGTTTTTATTTATTTGTTTGAATTTGAAAAGAACCGTGGTTCTCAAGCGATAAGGGAAGCCTTCCAACGAGGTGCCCAGGTTCAAACCCCATCAATGACTGGTTGATATGAGTTCTGAACTCGGCTCGCACCAACAGCAGTGCAATCGAAAAATGTGCCATGTGAAAGAGGAATCATAGGTTAGAGTTTCTTTTCTGTTGGGCTAACCAATGGAAGTATTCGCGATTTTTCTCTCTGCGTAACACAAATTCTGGTTAGTTCCATCAAAAATTCCTCTAAGAAGGAGTGTTTCTCCTATCGCTTGATCCAGATGCTCCCTTTTCTTCTGGGTTGAGTTCAAAATTACAAGGCCACGGAGTTGAATATTGATAGTCGTTGAGGGGAACTATAAATCGACTACGTCATCCTTCATCTATCAAAAGGTACCTCATGATGGAATCAAGTTAACATGTCTTATATACTAGTGAATTGGTATTTAATATTTCTAGTGGTATTTACGCCACATCGTAAACTCAGAATTAAATCAGCTGTTCAACGCTGGTTAAAAAATAAAAATAAAATTTAGCTAAATTAAATCTTCATAGAGTGTAATGATGAATCAAACTTTCAGACTTTTCACGAGACCGTTTTTTATGAACACATTTGGTGAAAAAGTTTATATCACGTGTGTGAATTTGATAACTAGTTTAGGCATTTGCTTAGAAACCATGCTAAGGAACAGTTTGATTCGGATATGAACTCTTTGAAAAAAGGAGATTGCTCTTATATTTTATCAAGCGCTTCATACTTTCATACCGATATCTGGTGTGCGCTTTAAATGCTACATATTTTAGATATATTTTTAGTACACAAACAGATCCTTCCTGATTTGCTTGTATTTAATTCCAATTAGCTATATTACTTTTAATTCTTCATATAAACCAATCTTTTTCGATTATTTGCATCGTCTTTTCTCACATTTATATCATTGATACTTTATTTTAGATTTCGAGATCATCGCGGGAGTAACCCATCACTTCAGTGAAAACAAAAACTGTAGATGTAGAATAATGGTGGTCATCAATTTCATCCCAGTTCAATCTTGCGAAAAATTCCTGGTGCTGATTCTGCCATATTTTTTTAACAACTGGGAATGCTTTTATTGCTCACGATGACCTCTAAATATTGTCAAGTGAAAATAGTGGGGATAATGTACTTTTATTCTTACAATACTTCCATGCACATATTTAACATAAAATATTAAAACTTCGCATAAATTTTTAAGACTGGTGCTGACAAGCAAATAAGCATGTTTTCTTTTTTAGCTTCTGCATACTGTACAAGAGACATGCTGGTACAATTCTTTTTCGAGGGGGTGTAAAAATATCACCAAAATGATATTAACACCGGTGATAATTAGTTTTATTTTATAACCGTGGTCGAACAATCGACCCAAATTTGCGTTTACGACTACTAATGCTCAACTTAGTAGCTTTGTAGTTTTGAACTCAGTCTAGAATACAAGGGAACTCCTAGATCAAGAATTGGGAGAAATTTGCCTTCGAGGAGGACTATTTGATGGAAGTAGCGCACATTTTGCGTTACATGGACAGAAAAACCACGAAAACATCTCATGATTAGTCTGACGGCAACGGGACCCATACCCATAATCCGTACGCCACTAAGGATATTTTGCGTCAACTCTGTCGTCGATGCGAGCTTGAATTCGTATAGACCAGCCTTCACTTGAATTCGAACTCGGTTGACTTCATTGGATTACAAACGCTCTATCGCCTGAGCTCTCTCGGCTAGGGGATAGGGTGTTCGTAGTACTACTACGTTAATAGGCACTACTGGTATTGTGGTTATAAGTACCTGATATACTAATATATGTATTATAGTAACAGGTATTTTACGGCCCACCGCAAAATAATAATACTGAAACTTATATAAATCAAAGTTGTATAATATTCTATACCCCTTCGTATATAATTTTTAGGTTACAAATGGATTCATAGTATTCTACGAACTTAGTTTTGAAACGATTGCCCTTCTTTATGCAAAGCTAGATGAAAATACGTTATTATTCAATGCTCGATAAAAACAAACTATGAGAAATGGGGAACACAGGTAGAGGGGTGTTTATTTGTCTAGTATATCTATTCAACGATCTATCTATGTCTATTGATGAAGTTACAACAATCTATCTATTCCAGTCCTCGAATAAAATGACAATTTCATTAAACAGCATGGTTGAAGTAGATTGAAGATGTTTGGAGATGACTGGAGATGGTTGAAGTAGTAGGCAACAAGAGAAAACTAATAGCGTTCATTATGACATTGTTTTATTGTCTTTACAATAATTTTCATTTTTAATTCTTTACAGCAACAAAAAAATACATTTTATGACAAAATTAGTTTATTTTCATATATTTGCTTGCCTAATTTTGGAAATGTCGTCAGATTGAAACGTATCAAAAGGAATAAGAAAAAATTAACGTTAAATCAACTTAGCTATTTATTCAGATTATTTAGTTTTTAAAGTTTTTCGTTTGATTCTTCTGAGCTATAATCCAGTTTCTGCTTAAAACTTTTATTTGTATTGAGTTTTTATTTTTTAAGAATTTTAAAATAAAAGTTTCTTTTTTCGATTTAAAAATGTAAAAACAAAATATTTTTTGAAACAAACATTTTTCTGTGATTTGTAGTCAAATGTGTTTTTAGACAATCGCCTAAAATACAAGTCCAGTTCTTGGTACCCCTGAATATATGTTTATTAAATTTGAAATAAATCACTTAAAAAATTACAAACTTGGATAAACGTAATATTGCATAAAATATTGCGATTGATAAACTTGCCCCCTACTATTTCAGCATTTAAAAATTTTTTGTTCTTTTCATAAATTACAGATAAACTAAATGTAACAACAAACATAAAGAATTTTGCATTTTTTTCCAAAAAGAATTTCCCTTAATACATATAACCCCAAAACATTATGATCATCATGTTATTCTCTGATGTAAGCCTAAAGCTTTTTCGCAACCTGCACTTTATTTGCAGGAAAAAAAATTAAATGGCATATAATTGTTATATTCTCCAGGGAATCAGATATTTTAAGAGCATTAAAAATAAAAAGATCATTTTTAAAAAGTTGCAGTTTCATTGATTTTATAGAAAGCAAAATTGTATTTTTATAAATGGATTTCAATAAAGATACGTATATTTTTATTCTAGAGTTGCAATAAAATTTATTAAAGAATATTTAAAGAAAAAATATATAATTGTTTAAGATTTGAGTTTTGCATGTAAAGGATATTTTTTAGTTATGTATGGTACCTCATAAAATAATTTTCTAAAAGCTGTAAGAACTCGATTTTTGTATTTTTTTATTTTAAATAAATATAAGCATGTAATTAAGAAATAAAAATGTATTTTTTTCAATTTTTTTCATAGAATTTAGTAAATTTTAGTCTTTTTATTGAAACTCTTTCTATGAGAATATTATACATTTAATACAGATAATTTCATTCTTTAAATTAAATTGAAAGTTTTATTTAAAAATGATTTTTTACCATATTTTTCTAATATTTTTCAAGAATATATTGTTTTTCAAGAATATTTGTAGCGATATTTTTAATTTTCAATCTTAAGAATGTGTATCAATAAGTTTAGACGTAAACGTTCAAAAAATCCTAAAAGCGCATTAAATTATATTCATTATTATTTTAATATTTTTTCAAAATAATGGAAAAAAATTATATGTTTAATATGCATACTTGGGAACATATATATATTTCATTAACGCATTTAAAGAAGGAGATTTTTTCCAGGAAATATTTTTGCATGAACCGAAATAAAAAATTAAAAAAAAATGCATATCTGTTTGAGTAAAGAAGTATTATGTTAGAAAAATTTTTAGTGAAAAAATATCAGAAACAGAAGCATAAAACGCAAAGTTCGTAGAAAGTCAGAATGAAAATAACGTGTTCGCTTTCGCTAGGAAATTATAATCCATTTTAATCCGAAATATGCTTTATAAGAGCAACTTTAGCTGGAAAACTGAGGAAGTTTTATTTTGTATGTTAAGTAGGCAATTTGTAATTCTTCTTCAATGAATAGTTTGATACTTGTTTTAAAATGAGAAAATTATAAATGCGTTTATGACATAAACTTGTTTAAAAATAATTATTTGAAATTTGAAATATAGGCATTCTTTTAAATTTTTATCTAATGATCTTATTTTAAATCAACCTATATTTTTCTTTAATGTCATAAATGTTCCTTGTGAATAAAAAGAAAAAAAAAACTTTTATTATCAGTTTTTGGCGTAACTAACGATAAAATATGTTATTAAAAATATAGGAGTGTTCATAAATGCTGAGACACTACTCTGTTTGTCACGCTTGATAAATTATATAAGGTAATTGCTTATACGCTGCATATATTTTGAACTAATTTGTTTCATATTTTATAACCGAGGTTGAGCAGCAGACACACTTTCGAGTTTGCAACTCTCACTGTTAATTTTCGTAGACTAGTAGTTTTGAAGAACCCAACCCGGAAGGCAATGTGACTCCTGGATAAAGCATTGAAGCGAACTAGCTTTATATGAGACTTTTCGGTGCAACGAAACCATAATCGTGTTACATGGAGAGAAAAACCTCGAAAATCTCGCATGTTTAGTCCAACGGTTAGTAGATTCTAACTTACGATACCGTATGTAAACCATAAAGTAACTTACTGCATGGAAGCTAATTATTGCCTTTTATTTTAAGATAAAAATTAAAAAAACGAAATAGAGAGATTCTGAAAAGTATGGTTTTCTTAAACTACTATAAGGAAGAATTTACAATGCGTGTTAAAAAAGTGTCACAGTTTCAACTAAGATAGATAGAAAGTTTTAATTTACTAATGTTGAATCTTGCTAATGTGACGCTACGCTTTATTGGTGTTATACTGCATTCTGTTTAATTTTTTATTAAAAAAGTGTCTTGATGTAAAATCTAACATTGTTAATATACTGAATAGCCTTTGAACGGTAAAAATCAATTACAATTATTGTGCTTGTTTCAAGACAACTTATACTTACAAAAATATCTTTCCAATGCATGGCTTTATGTCGTTTTTTTGTAACTATCTTATACAAATTATTCGAAGCTAACGACACTGAAAGTGATTAAAGCGAGATAAGGGTGGATATATTATGATAGAAACTGAAGACGAAGGAATTTGTGAAATGAGAAGTTCGGGCATTTGGAAGCATATGCAAGAGAAGATAAAGGTGTCATATACTTATCTGAGATTCAGCCCATCAATTCTAGTTAGCTGCTGACTAGTTTCTCATAACACGCCTGTACAGTTTACATCACATATTAGATGCAGAGTGAACACGATAAGTTATTTTGAATATGTTAATAGACTTTAAGGACAATTAACTACAAGAATATATGACAATTTATAATCCAAGTTAGAGTATTTAAGCAGTATATCAAGTTATTATATATTTAGTTATCATAAAAGGATATCTGTTATATATATATATATATATATATATATACATATATGGCAACG
>NC_092206.1:15985302-16009750 GCF_043381705.1 Parasteatoda tepidariorum
CATATAAATAAGAATACACACACACACACACACATATATATATATATATATATTATTGTTATTAATTATTAGAAAATTAGATATGTATAATTTCCTTTTTTTTAAATTAAAATATTTTGCTTAAGTTTCCTTCTAAGTTTGTGTAATTACGTTTTTAATTATTTCTAGTACAAGCTATTCCTTAAAACAAAGATTAAATAAATAATTTAGTACTTTTATATTTATTCTATACTAGTAGTAAAGTGTTTTAATCTATAAAAAAATCTAAAGAAACATGCATTTCAAATACATGCTCAACTTTCATTAATTAATGAATTTATTTTAATTGTGTCTGATATATTCAACGACATTTCAGATATCATTGAATAATATTTCTAGAACAGGCTTTTCTTAATGCAAAGTTTACTTTTATATTCATTTTATGATATTAGTAAAATGTGTTAATCTATAAAAGAATCTGAAGAAACATATATTTCGAATATATGTTAAACTTTTATTAATTAATAAAAATTTTTTTTTACAAATTTTGTCTGATATATTCAAGGACATATAAACTGGTGATTATTTTGTCATATATATAAACTGATATATTCATGAGTTTTAATATTTTTAGCATATTATTTATTTATATAACATTGATTAATTTGTGTTATTATTCCTGACAAAGCATCATCATTTTTGTACAAAACGTAGTTTTAAAATGAAAAATATTAAGAAGAAATATATGTTTAAAAGTGCTATGAGATCATTTTAGAATACCAATCGAAAATCAATAAATTTTGTTCTTTTTCTGGGAAATACCAAATACTTTTCCTTCCTTGAAATTTTATCTTTTTTACTATCTTCAGCGATTTGAAAAAAAATTCTTTTAAATTCCGCAACCACAAAATTTCAAGCATTTATTTCAAATGTGTTATTGGATTTTATTTTTGATCTTTAAGCTATCTAAGGATACTAAAATATATGTTTTATAGAATTGATAGCAGTGGTTTTTATTTAAATGTCAAATGTACAATCTAAGGAAAAATGTCGAAAATGTACAAGCTAAGGAAATGTACAAGTTGCTTATGATTTTTCATATAAATGTTTTTTTTCCTTTCAAAAACAAATTCTGATACAATATTTTTGTTTCCATAACGTGGAATAGTAATCAATGAATAAAAGTTTATTTCTTCTTTATAGTCAATAATTGTTTCTTTAAATCAACGTCCATCTCAATCAGTTCAAAACATACATCATCTTGCACGTTACGAATGATTAAATTTCGAAAAAAAAATCATTATGCACTTTTTCAATACTATTTTTTTCAAATAAGTGTATTGTATTGCGCACAGTTGTAATAAATATTAAAAAATGATTTTTTTGTAATAATTCAAGACATGATAGCTTTTTTTAAAAAAAGAATGTATTTACTATTGTTATTCACAAAGTATTTTCAATAGCTTTTATGAGTAAGTACTTTAAACTAAATTTGTTTAGATGTATTGCTCAGCTCATGTCTATTCAAATTCTCGAAATTTAAGTGCGACATTTATAAAGGATTTTTTATTATTTTATGTATAGTATTTTGATTAATTAAATGTTGTTAAGAGTGCAGACTATTTTACTTTGCATTTTACTAATTACATTAAGATTTCTGTACCTCAAAGTATGGCGCAAAAACCAAAAATATCTTCTTTTTTTTAAATTTTAAAAGTTTAAGAACTTGTTAAGTTTACCCTCATTTTGCGAATATTATTACCCATATTATTTAGATACATCTTATTGTTTTCTATCATGAAAAAACAAAACTTATTTAAAAGTATAAGAATTGTTGCAAAGTATTATATTTATTTAAATTGTTACAAAGTTTTACTCATTTTATATATATTGAATAGAATAAGAAGTAAATAAAAGCATAATGTACTTTTTATTAGAGTCTTTTTTAAAAAAATATTTATTTTTCATCATTAGTTAGGAAAACTAGAAAATATCCAAATTCTGAGGGGAAAAATATCAAAGTTACTCGCAAATAAATTGGCGATGTAATCAATACATCTTTCCTTAATGGAATGATGCAGTGGACCCCGAGGAGAAATCCAATACACCTTCAGAAATATATATAAATTGATGATGTATTGAAATTTTAAGATATATTTTTCAATATATTTTATATTTAAAAAATGGAACTTAAACATGTGTTGCATGATTAATACCGTATAGAAATATTTTATTTTATATTTTTTAGAGCTCCATTTTTTTACCATTACTGGTTTCAACAATTTCAAAAGTACGGTGAAGCTAAGAGAAGTTGCGCTCAATTCAGCAACAAAATAATTAAAAAAGGCATATAAAAGACATACATATAAGACCTTTCTATTGTTATTTTGTTGTTAAGCTTCAATTTAATACAATAACTGCAAAACATTTTGCACGCTATCTGTCCATACAAGTTTGTTGCGATTGTGCACATGAGTTGTTACCAACAAAACAAATCTTTAACAGCAATAATTACATTAAATTTAATTTTTGTTAAGGTTTTTGTAAGTATATGTTACAGCATTAGTATTCAATATTTATACCTAATGATTAAAAATTTTGAAAAATTAAAATATAAATTTATAATATTTAAAATTAAATAAAATTAAAATATATGCCACAATAGGCATTACATATTGCATAACTTTAAAAATTTCTTTAATTTATTAATCTTATTTTTTTAATCACCCTTAACCGAATTTAACTTACATTAAATCAATTAGTTTATTTTTATTGAAATTTATAAAAAGCAAATATAAAATATTTTATTCTTTTTTTATTGATCAATGTAACGGCTAACTTTTTATTTCAATACTAATGTAAGACTCATTAATTCACTGTCACGCCTAATAGAAAACAAAAATCTATACAGAACTCTTCATTTTTTATTTCTTATCCCAAATATGTTTCAGCTACATGGTTGTACTGACTCTTACAGCCTTTTTGGCGATTCACGATCGCCGAAGTATTTTCAAATCTAATATTGATCAAGGAGGGTTGGGTTTATTTTTAGTAAATCGCCACCCATGGATCTCTACCCATGCTCCTAACTGCTCCTAGGGAACAATTCATTCACTTTCAAATTCCAACCATTGAGTGGACTGATCGTTAAGACACGGTTCCCAGCAGATCACCGAAGTCAAGCATCACTGGCTGCGGTCAGTGTGCGGGTGGGTGACCACTTGGATCAGTCTGCGTAGGGACCGAGGGTGTGCGGCATTGGTCCTCGTTAAACTGTGCTACCGTAAAGTGCTCGACTTCGCGCGCAGGTCGTCGGGCTACCGAAGTGGGGGTGCCATCCTCTCCGCAGAGGATCAAAAATTGTGATGGCATGTCTTCGGATCATCCTCCGGATGTTTCCCAGACCGTCGCCAATAGCCCATTGTGCAGCTCTAGTGCGATGTAAATTAACAACAACAAGAACAACAATCCAACCATTGAATATAAAATCTTAACAGAAATTCTCGATATGAAGAGAATGATTTTCTTTGATCCCTTTAAGTTTTTTATTCTTTATTTCTATATTTTAAATCAGTGGTTTCCAACTGGCAGCCCGCGGACCGCATCCGGCCGTCGAAGCCTTTTTTTGTGGCCCACGAACCAAAATATATTAGTTGTCAATTTTTGGAGGGCAATTTTCGCAAAAAATCTATATGGGTTTTAAATACTTTTAAGTTTTATATCTTAACAATTTTATATCTGTTGCACATTAATTGTTTACTACATAGGTGCACACATTAAAGTTATTGTAGCCAGAATTTTTTAATATGCAATTAAATACTTTTAAAAATCTACTTCTTATTTTAAATTGTAATTCAATACTATTGTTTTGTACAACTTGATAAAAATCTGACAGTAATATTTAATGTTCCTTCAAACATAAAAGAGTCCTATATAAAATTTTGACGAAGTTGCGGTCCGCCATTTGACTGGTGTTTTTAATTGCGGCTCCCGGCCTCATGTAAGTTGGAAACCCCTGTTTTAAATTATGACCATTTTCAATACTTAATAAATAAGTTTTTCTGAAACGATTTCATTCATTTCTCTGGGATAATTATAAATATATAACATTCAAATTAAGATGTATCTGTAACTCCCAAAAGTCAATGATGATACCTGAACTACAACTAAAAATTTGGAATAATGATCACCGCCTCCATGAAACTAAATATAGAAAAATAAAGAATAAGAAAAGGAAATTTTTCTGAAAAGTATTGTTGATATTTAATTAGTCTCCAGTAACATCTTTTTTGACTAGTCTAATCCCTATTAGTTCAGAAGGAATATTCAAAAAACAGTTATTAGTTGGAACTAATTCCCAAAAAACGGGGATTTCGTTCTTGAGCACGTTGTTATAATCTTTTTAAAGCACTAAAAGTGTGTAAGAAATTATGCATACAAAATGCGTCTTTTGGCTTCTATCTTGGAAAAGCACTACAATTTTAAAAAAAAGTTATACTTAGTAAAAAAAATGGTGAATATTAAATTTTAATGGAGTTTTTTGAAGTGAAATACTTAATATCATGACTCTTTGGTATCTTTTTGTGACACCAGAAAAGTGCAAGCAAGTAGAAAAAAAAGAGCGTTTGTTTGGTCAACATTTTGAAATGTATTTTAAATATTGTGTGTGATATCAAATTTTAGGATATTTTTAAGTCTTTCTGCAATGTCTTTTTCCTAAAAATATATATAAATAAATAATATGATAAATAAACGATATATTTTGTCACACAAGAAAAGAACAATGCATAACAATGTATTAACTTCCGGTGTTAAGAATGTATTATTTTATTGATTCTTTGTTAGTTCAAAAAAACACTGAAGTAATCTTTTTTTAGTTTAAAGTAATCTGGAATATGATATGACGCACGCTTTTTTAACACTTTTTCAAGGCGGGTTTAAGACCCGCGATTCACACACTCAAATTTTCTAGTGAATTAAAATGCTGCTATCTCCTTCGTCATTGTTAGCCGTTTTGGTTCTCGTGGTCTTCTTCTCCATATAACGGAAATACGGGTTAGTTCCATCAAAAAGTCCTTCAAGAAGGCAAATTTCTCCCAATACTTGATCCAGGAGTTCCCTTGTCTTCTCGATTGGGTTCAAAATTACAAGGCTACGGAGTGGAACATTAGTAGTCGTAAACTCAAAAATTGGGTCGGTAGTTCAACGACAGTTATGAAATAAAATATTTTAAAATAGGAAATATTTGGCAGCTTGCAGCTAATCACACTAACCAATTCTAATCAATCAAAATCCGAGCTCTGTTTCATGCGTTACATCCCAAAAAATCATCCGTTTTCGATCTCTTATATTTTCAAAACGTTTGAAACGTCATCGATTCGTGTCAACCTATGATTATCAATNAACTTTATTAATTTGCATAATATCCTATAATTGACATTTGCTGCGAATTTCATTTGATTCTGATGATTCCTTCATGGTGTTGCATTTTCTACAAACAGCAGTTTATGATTATCAATGTTAAAAAAAGTCATTTATGTTTGTAATTCTTATCAATTCTTTTCAATTGTTTATTGAAACCAATGATAAAATTGCAAAGTTTACATCCTTAGAGAAAAAGTGCTAAGTGCGATATATTTAACTTAAGTCTGAGTGGGAAAACTTTGAAGTAACATTTTGTTGATTAGACATGAAGTTTTTTTAAATCACTTTTTCTCATTCAAAAAGACGTAATATAATAACAGCACCGTAAAACTTAAATATTATACTAACAACTAACCCTTGGATGTTTTTAAAGCTAAAACTTTCCAAGTCAAAATTTTTGATTGTTTTCCATTGAGGAACCAACATAATCATGATGGTAACCATCAATAATTCCATCATGAACCATTATATTTTTGATGTTAACCAACATGTGTAACCATCATCTCAATGTAGGATTTCTGTCTGATTTATGATGGTTCAACATAAGAATAGTAACTTGTTTGGACGGTTTATGTTAAACCATCAGACATTTCTTAGAAATCAATCAATCGTGGTTTCTTAGAATTCAAATATCGGAACGATCATGAATAACCATCATCCTAATGTATGAATTCGGACTGATTTGTAATGGGCCAACATAAAATGGAAACCTAATTGTTGTAATGGTATATTCCTGAGAACTAACAAAAATTTTCTTCTAACCATCATGGAAATGTTTAGTTGAAACAATCATGAACCATCATGGATCACAATGGACTGTTGGTCCATGACAATCAAACTTCTCTTGATGGTTAACCATCATAGTGTTAAAGTAGCATTTTCCATCATGGGTTGATGGAAGTTTGCGGGCATATCAAAAACCATGAACGCCTATGGGAAAAAGTTGGATGATGGTAACCATCAAATGTAGTTGGACCATCATGAATAGCATTGAAACAATCATAAACCATCAAAATACTTTGATGGGATCATCAAGATATTTGCTTAGGTATGGAAACTTCTTTGCATAGGATCTTCTAGAAATTTCAATACTTTTGTGCTTTTCTATATTTTATTGTTATCCATTTAATGTAACAGCATTCCTTTTAAAATAAGCTTCAAATAATAATTACATAAAAAATAAGTTTTTCAATCCCTATACCAATATAATGATTTAAGAAATACATTTGGAAAAAAACATATTTACGAAATAAAACCTTTTTTCTTACTTAAATGCCTTTCAAATAAGAAGAAATAATGCTTCTAAATCATCGAATAATTTTGTACGTTACAAGCACAGTTCAAATTAACATTACAGCTTGTGAACATCAAATGATAATTTTAGACAATTGCGTTATTCAACAAACATAAAGTCAATTTATTCGAAAGTGACAACCATTTAAACACGAATAAAGTCCCTTGAGACATTTAACGACATTTAACGTCAGACGACTTTTGCTCTCTTAAAGTCAGTTCAAAATAATGACGTAGCCGCAGACAAGTAATCAAATTCTGGTACTAACAATCGCTAGGGTGCAATCTGACGTCGCTATAAACGTTGGCGCAATTACTTTTCATCGGTTTTGATATTAGTTCTTTTTTTCTACAAAAATGGTAACCTTTTTTATTGTCAATTACAATGCAACTTAAAGAATGAATAAGTGAAAATTTTATTTTATATTTACAATTTTTTTTTTATTTATTTCAATATCGATGATTTCAGGCACTAGCAAACACCAGGACGCAATGTATCATCGTTTGAAATGCCTATGCTATTATTTTTATAGGTTATTACGCTATTTATTTTAACACAAATAATAAATTCAATCATCAGTTTTTAAATTTGCAATGACAAGTGTAATTCAACAATGAAAATGAACATGGGAAAATTTCATTTCGATATTTTTTAAAAATTATTGCTTTTTGATTTTGGTATTGATAATATTAGCGGGTTTTAACAATGTTCAAGGAGCAAGTTAATGTTAATATAAACATCCACGCTATTATTTTGAATCACTTTTAATTTTGGATTTAATTTTTTCTCTCTTAAACTGAAAAACTGTTTTCTCAAAACTTCTATAGTTAAATGGAATTTTTAAAAACTATAATCTACAGGCATATTATTTTTGACAGATTGTTGTACGTTTTAAATTGGTTATTTTAGATAAATCTTTTATCGAAGATAACAATTAAAAACTTAAATTTGATAAATCTAAGTAAATACGTTCGTATCGTTAACACCATACACGTAAGAAATCTCTAATTACGTTAGAATTCTAGATGAGAGCTAACAATAAACAAGAAAAGAGAAAGCAAACAATTGAAAGTTTATAATATATTTTTAAATAATTAAATTCAGTTCCGATAACAGTTTAGATTCAACAGATAAGATTACGGATTCGATTTACCTCGTTCAGACCTTACATGGAATTTAGATTTGAGATTCTCCTTAACAGAGCCACTAGAGGCTTAAGGATAAATTCTGCTTGTCAATGAATTTCTCTTAACAGCTCGTAAAACAAACCAAGTTCATCGATTGGTTCTGTAGTAGAGTTATTTTGAAATTTTGAATCGACATTGAATTACAATAGTTTTGTCAAAAAAACATGGAAAAAATCGATTGTCTTCCGTATTTAAAGCAGTAAATTTTATCACTTTTCTCAAAATGCTAATTTGTAACATGCACATAAAAGAGTATAGACAGCAATCATACATTTTAAATAATAATTTAAGAATAATAGACAAAAAATTTATAAAAATCTTACGATTTGGAGTCACAGATTAACATATATTAGAAAAAAATCAAAATGATAGAAATTATCATAGAGGAAAGCGAGATTAAAAAGAAAAGGAAAAAAGTTTCGATATGCAGACTTTTATCACTTTTGAGTTTTATAACGTTAGTTTTAAGCTGCCAGAGTTACATTATAAAAAACTTTGAGGGAAATATTAAATATTTAACTTCTTAGAAATCTACTTTAATTTTGACTTTCTTTAAATCATGTTTTCATTTTCCCCTAATGCATTACTTTTTAAAGCAACATTTTCTGGGATAAAGTTTAAAAAAAATTTAAAATCATGATTAACTAAAATTAAAATTAGAATAGGTGTATTTATAATAGATAATTGCTTTGTTCATTCGAATTTAATCTCGGAACTAACACTGTAGAAATGATTAGACAATAAATAAGTTATACGTTTTGGCAATTTATTTATTATAATAATGAGTGGTTCTCTCAGTTATAGAATCCCCTCCTTACCCAGAATAAATGTCACGAGCAGCTTTGTTCAGCTTAAGGTCTTAATTAAAAGCTGAAAATAGAAGGTTTAAAAAATGCTCTTTTTTCTACTTTACTTTCCATTTTAATGAACTGGAAATTAACTTAAATTAACTTGAAATAAAAACAAAGAAAATATAGATTCTGGTGAAACAAAATATCCTGTACTCAAAAATTTGAATCTTTATGGCAAAAAAATTTAATGTCACTTGACATGTTAAAATTTTAAATTTAAAAAAAAATGGCTTATTTACAAAACTCGCATATTTAGCTACATCTCTCTTTAAAGTCTCATCATAGAAAACACCTGTTCCTAATAAATTGGAACAGTGAAAAGGACAGTAAAATGAATAGAGACTACGAAAAATTTATAAAACATTTTTCAAAAAATATTTAGATCTCTAGATGTTTACAAATTTAAAATTACTTATAAAATAAATCTGGAAAATAAAACTTGACATTACATGTATGCTATGTGCTGAACTTACATAAACTTTCTTTGAAGATATATTCACTATTGCAAAAAAAGATTCCATTTAGAATAACATTTTTAAAAATTGTGTTTATTTTTCACATATCCTACACAAACTGATAACAAAATATAGTGCAATGTCTCTAAAGTTGCCTCAAGTTATAAGATTGAGCTTGAATCACGCATACTTCTTTCTTGATAGATTTTGAATGCAAATAAAACATTTTTAGAACAGATTCGAAAATAAGATCCATATTATTTACAGATAATGTTTAGGAGATGTAGAATATGAATTTCAGTTTCTAGAAATTCTAAATTTAATGATTTATCAGAAACGTTTCATTTAAATCCTAAACTTCAATTTTATTTTTATTTTGTAATATACTCACTCGCTTTTTTTTGGAAGGGATATTCTACAATAAAAAATTTGATAAAATTAAGAACAGCATTTTTCCTAACAAACTTACTTGACTAAAAGCTATAAAATATTTTGTAACTTAGAGTATCACCTCTCATATAAGAGCTATTTCATAATGAAATCTTAACCTTTTTGGGTTAACTATTTTGAAATCACGTCTTTTTAAATGGAATTCAGGATAAATATTTAATTACTTGAACATTTCTTTTTGAAATTAAATAGAAGTGGCTAATAATGACTAATGAACATATGTTAGTTATTAATTTCTTATTTAATACTTAGGTGAAATTTTGAAAAGTCTATAACGGTCTACCTTACATTATTATGCAAATGAAAAGTTAGTTTTACTTTTTAATGCCAGCTGATTTTTCTATTAAATTGAAACGTAACTATTAGATTCATTTTTAGATATTGCTATTTTATGCTTGTTGTCAATATTGTATTCTACCTTCATTTGTTCATTCTGAAGAAAAAATTCTTTATGAAATTACCGTAATGCATGGCGATCATGTTTCAGATGATAAAATCATAAATCTGGTTAATAAAGCTGAAATGTGCGGAAATTAAAGTATTCATTTGGCGATTATTTCGTTCATACAGTAAAAGTTTACTAAAAATTTTGTTTTTCAAAATTTTAATTCTTATTATAAAACATTTTGTAAAAAATGCATTACTGAAAAATGTAATTAACCGAATAAATGGTTTTTATACTAAAATAGCATGATAAAATTTCTAAATTTTACCAGATTTACCATTTTTATCACATATTATAAAACCGTATTTTATTGTTAATTTACCATAATCATACTTAGGAAACCGATAGTTTCATATTTATACCTTTTTGACTTTTAGCATTTTTAAAATTTCTCAGATTTTTACCTTATGCATACGCAATTTTCTTTTAATTATGTACTAAAAAAGTTTTAATAGCAATAATTCTTTTTTAAATAACTGAATTCATTATATTTTCTAAAATCTCTCATTGATTCTTTGCGAGAAAGTTTTTTTTTCATCTTTCAGAACTGCTTTCAGTATTGCAATTTAATGCATAAATTCATAATTAAGTGACAATGCATAATTATTATGTTCTATATTTTGGAGGACAATATTTTTTAAAACGAATAATGGTAATAAATTTTAGCACTTGCTATTTAAATGTGTGGTATCACATGGTGTTGAAAATAAGGCTTCCATTCCTTTGAATGAACAAAAATGTAATTTCCAAACTCAAAATCTAATTTCTCGAATCAATATTTATTATCAAATTTACATGATCTAATTTCCAGAATCTAATTTCCCTAATCAATGTTTAAAATAAAATTTGACTTTTTTGCATTAATTTCTAAAACTATTTGAATTTCTAATTACGCATAAAAATGACTTTAGCATTATAATGAAATAACGTGTAAATAATAAAAATAGTGGACACAATTTCAATTTCAAGACTTCAATTTCATTTATCGGTTTAAATTTTCAACATAATATGTCTATTGTGTGTTTATAGGAAATAAAGAAAAAGATGTGTGAGCTTAAAATGATAATTAAAAAATAAAATAAATGACTTTTGACAATTAATTTATGTTTTCATTATTATGTTTAAATTATTTTGAAACTATGCTCTAAAGCGTTTTTTAAAAAATAGTTTATTGTACTTACCAATATCACACACGTGTGATGAAAAGGTATGTGCAATCATTGCATACAACATTTTATGATAATATTTTTACTATGATCAATGCATTTCTATTATGATTAATTTATTTCTGTGTTTCCAAAGTTAGCTGATTGTCATTGTAATATACTGTTCATTATTTATTTTTTTAATAGACTATTTCATTTAATGAAGAAAAAGAAACGTAACTACATGTATGAATCAATAAAATAATACGTTGCATTGTTTTAGTCATTTACATTTTTCAGCAAACATTTTTAAAATAACGGTGCTATATGTAATTAAATTTGCTCTAGTTATACTAGGACACAGAGCATTATTTTAGCATTGATAAGAGCATGTTTGAAAGTATTTAACCATTTGCTTTTTCTAGAATAAATTGAGAGCATACCGTTCAGTTTCTTTTGTACTTTGAAAAAAATTGTTCCAGAATAAAAGTTCTCTAGAATAAAAAAGAAAAGAAATATCCCAAGGAGAGGTCACATATTTTTCCGAAGCATTAAATGGGATACGCTCGAAAAGTTATGATGTTGCCAAAAATCATCGAGATGTTATCGATTGCAAAACAACCCTTTCAAGCTTTCCTTTTCATGGTTCTGTTGCCCATCAGTGTCAGAAGAGCTTTTTTATTGAAACAGTTAAACTTTAGTAAACTGAATCATTTTACTTAAAACTAAAAATTTCAGGTATTTGGCTGTCCTTTCAGAAACTTTCTGGCCAAAGCCATTTCCTCATTAACTGGGATATTTTTGTTTTGTTCGGATATTTTTATTACTTATATATTACCCATTAACTGCATCCGACTCTGCCGAGGATTTTAGAAAGTATGAAAATGCAGAAAATATCTCACTGATAACTGATAACCTTTTGTTCATTTCATATATTTGTATAAGTCATGTATCATTTCTTTAATAAGCCTCTAACTTTATTGAATGTTTTAAGAAAAATTAAATTTTAGAAAATATCTCATTTATAACTAAAATATTTTCGCTCTTTTCAAACATTATCATGGATAATATAATATTTATTAAATATGAGGCTAACTTTGTTGAGTTTTTTTGAAATTATTAATTTTCAAGAAGCAACTCTTTGACAACTAGTATATTTTTTCTCATTTCAGACATAATTGCTCAGCCAAAATTGGTTGAGCTTTTTCGTCTAAAAAAATACTATTTCATGACTGCTCCTTTATTATTGTAAGATAATTCTTTCGCTAAAATTACGATTGTCTTACATTAACCAGTGTATAATAACATTGTGATAACACATTGACAGGTGTAAAACATGATTAAGCAAATTATCTAGAGCAATTTCACGCTTTTTTTTAAATTCCTAATGAATATTGATAATAATAAGACAAAAAAGCTTGATGCAAATAAATATATATTGCTATAAATATTAGAATAAAAAAGATTTTTATTTTATGTACTACTTGGAACTTTCTAAAATCTTAAATTTTGAGACCAAAGTCAATTTACAGTTACGAAGCCATAAAATACGAACGTAAAGTATATTGAGTAAAAAAAAACTCCTCATTTTATAATTTGAGTTGTTAAACTTATTTTTCGATTTTTTTTTCAGTAATATTTATTTTATTGTACTCAAATTCAAATTAATAATGATTTAAATAGCCTATATTTACTGTCAAACATTACTTTGAAATCTCAATGATTTATCCCAACAAAAGAACATTAAAAACTAAATCTAAAGTTCATAATTGCATTTAAGTTTGTGCATTTATAAAGTAACCTAAGAAGCATAAAATTCAATTTAAGGGCTTTAGTCTAGATAATAATTCGATTACTTAAAATTGCTTTTTGTGAAAGCCACTTATATCATGCTTACATGTTGTGAGTTAAAAACAAAAGACTACAGAAAACAAATGACACTTGACTTTTCTAGAAGTTTAATTGAACTTAAATGATTGAAAAAAAACTTTTTTTTTCGTTATTTCGTGAAAGTTATCACTTTCTGTATTTTACATTACAATATTACCAGCATTACTATTTGAATAAATATATTATTCTAAGTAATTTCAAATGGTTATTAACAATAGTATTTAATGGTTACAACTATTTTCAGATTTTATAAGATAAGCTTGTCTTATAAGATATAAAGATTTATATGAGAAACATAAATTAATTTATATTTACTTCAAGTGACAATAATTAATGATCTTTATCTTTTGTTCTTTCTGTATTTTAATTTTTTTTTGTAGGAAAGAAAAGTAGATCTATTTTTAGTTCAATAAAAAGGGGCACTAATCAATGATGCACTTATGTTTTTCTTTGGTATCCTAAGCACAAATTGAAAAATATTTACTTTAATGACAAAATGATAATAATCAATGATACAATGATTTAAGTCCTTTCTATTGTATTCTATTAATCTATCGATCTACAATTACTCAAGAAAATCTACAAATTGATCTATATTTAGTTTTTTAGTAATAATTATTGTAATAATTAATGGTACAATAAAAGTACAATAATTGTATAATAATGTGCATATTAATGAGGTAGCATGGTAATAATTAATAATACATCGTTATGCGCTACGAAACTTAAAACTTGAACATATTTCTTAGAGCATAGGTCTTAGTATCTTCAGGTCTTAGTATCTTTACCTATATTTTTTCTCTAAGTTGTGTAAAAATAATTTAAGATAATTTCTTAGGAACATAAAAATATATTCGAATATGTGTATCACATTTTTACGACATCGATAGTTTTCTTCTAGCAATTTAAAATAGCTGCAAATAAAATGGAATCGAATATTTAAGAAAAAATACTTTTTAATTTCCTGATTAGCATTTAATTTCGTTTCCTCAATTAAATATTTTTATCGTGAATAATACCATTTGTGTATTCCATTCATGCTTCTTTTTTTAATTTAATAAAGAAGAAAAACAGGCATTTTTTTTTGAAAAAAAGAAGATTTTACTCTCTCTAAAATATATGGAAGCTTTATTGTTTAAATTTACATTTTCTTGATATAATGATATTAATTTAACCTCATCCTTGTTCCTCAGTTTTTTTTATTCATTCTATTGCTAATTTATAACACTGTCATTCGGTTGGAGCTGAAAAGAATAACAGAGATGTATATATATATATATATTGTAAGTAAATTTCACTCAAATGTAAACTGTTTACTGGTTCTGATAACTTATTTTTTTATCTAAACACTTTTGAATATTGGTATCATAGGGACAAAATTAATTGCATATTCAACTTATTGTTGTTGCTTCTTTTTATATTTTTAGCCAAAATGCTCTTCTGTTTTAAGTTTTATCGAGAAGAAACATTCTGATTTCAGCTAAAAGTTTTATTACATATCTTTTTAAAGAATTATTGTTTTTATAGAGTATTTCTATTTTTAAGAATTTTTCTCTAGATTCTTTGAAAATGACACTTTTACTTGAATGAAATACAAATAAAAATGAAGGAAATACTTAAAAAAGAATCGAATCATCAAAGTACTTAACAATGGTTTTCAATATCACTGGATGAGATAAATATGATGTATGTTTAAGGAAAAAAATTATTTTATTTCCTAAAATGAAATTGAATATTCTTATTTGCCTCCTACTTTATTAGAGTAAATTTTGAGCAAAATAATTTCTATCTAAAATTATTCTTCATTATTTAAAATATTCAGAAAGTTTTCTAAAGTTATATACAGAGTTTTAAAATAAAACTCCACTCTATATAATCTGTGTATAATCCACTCTATACTTTTGTAGGAAAAGCTAAGCTTGAAGATAAATAAAAAACTTTTTATTCAAGTATAAGATCATAAAATCTAAATAAACACTTCACTTTTTGCATACAGAATAGAATTTCGAAAATTGAATAGTTTTTTAAACATTCACAATTTAATTTCGAAAGTACAATAAAAGTATGAAATACAGAAATAATGCTGTTAGAATAATGATATTTATTATAATTAATACATTATTATATTAACTTTCTTTACATATAAGCTGTTTACAACTAACACAATATGCCATGTAGTCAATTGTACGTAACTATTATTCTATATATTAGTCTGTATATAACTTCTACTCTATACAATGTCTGCATTACACATGACGTGGAAAATAAATCATAATTAAATTTCTTTATTTAACTTCCATCTTTCATATCCTGTTTATACTAATCATGTAACTACATGTAAGTTATACATTTTATTTAACTTTATTTACTACATGAAAATAGATAAATTTTTTTCTTTCTGTATCTTTCAAAGCAATTGGAAATCAATTAACATCCCAAACAATTAATTTGAAATTACTAGAAACTGTGAAACTTTAGCCCGGAAATTAATTGCGTCCCCTAATCTCCGTCACGTGTAGATTTGGGATTAGCATAAGAGGAATCTATCTGACTGGCTTTCGTCTCATTTACTACTTTGCATAATAATGCATAATTTTACGTTTTAGTAATATAAGAGTACTAACTCGTTACATAATACGATTGTAAATTGCAAAGTGTGTTCTTTGAATTGAATTTTATATTTTTAGGAGAGATTTTAAAATGTGTTTTTCAAAAGAATTTAATTTTTAAATAAGAAAAAAGTAGGAGACTTTGGGAGAAAGTACACTGATTTTTTTTTCTTTACCGTAATTGTGAATACAGAAAAGTGCAATTTTAATTCTATTTTTTCCTTCTTCTAAATATTTTTTATTCATTGTTTTCCTCCTTTAAATATTTTTAATTCATTTCAAAATCTACATGCTGTCAGACGTCCTGTCTTCTTCCACGCCTTTCCAATTGCTTTGAATTCAATTCTAACTTTTCCTCCCCAAGTTGCTTTAGGACATCCTATTTTTCTGTTGCCTTGAGTGCCACATTCAAAAACATTTTTTACCATGAACACCGCACCGGTTACCCTACAACCGGAGTACAATAAAGCAATCATTGTTAACTCGAAATATGAAAAACACTGCATTATGAACTTCGAATTTCATCGCATCCCTTGCAATCTTCGTATCAACAGTATAATTATTGTATCAACTGTACATTGATTTTATCAATTGTAAGATCATCGTATCAACTGTAAAATCATAGTAACTTGGGCACAAGTAAAAACATACCGGTGTAAAATGAAACACTTCCACTAATGTAAGAAAAATTTGAATTTCGATGAAAGCAAATTATATTTTAAGAGCATTTTACAGCGCAATAAGCTAAATAACAATACAGAACTTAAGAAATGAAATACAAAAACATGGGATTGAAAACATAATAATTTTAAATAAAAAGTAAAATAATTTTAAAAGTAAAATATTTTTAAATATTCCACTTCCCGACGGTACAACGCATTCATCGCTAACAAAGGCAGAAACTTTGAAAAAAAAAATTTCATTTAAAATGCAGCAGGCGATACAGACATTATACTAATGCCGTACAGAGATCAAAGGAAAAGAAAAATATAAATACAGAAAGAGATGAAATATACAAAATAAAAAAACAAAAGCAAAACATCAAACACAAAAATTAAATCAAGAATGTTAATTGAACAAAAGATCTCTGGCCTCCCGGTATTGGGAGTAGATGCAGTTCTTTGTGAGAACTGAACAGTTGAGATGATGTCCAACATTCATCGTCGCACCACTGCGGCAGAGGGGGCAGGCAGGATTATCCACTATTTTAAGACTTTTCCGTCTTAAAATAGTAATGAGCGTATAAGCAATCGTGCTTGGTAGCAAGAAACTTAGAACATGTTTTGTGCCATTTTCCCATATCATCTACTGCACCACATGTAATGAAATTCACAAATAAATATGCAGCTGATCTCAGTCTTGTGTCCGTTTGGTTCTTCTACCTGCCATATCACTTTCGCATGACATTTCCGATCTTGGGTTCAATGCAATTCTAAATCTTACCCCCTTTAAAATTTGTCCCAATAATCCTTGGACACCCTGTATAGATACTACTTTTATGACATGTTGCTTCTTGTTTTCTGATTTTTAATAGTTCGGTGCTAAGCTGAAGTAGGAATTTGCATCATCTCCTCGCCATCTTGCTGTGAAAATTCAATTTTAACCCTTTGACGCAGATGAGACTTCGATATCTATTTTATAAATATCATTTTATATATCTCTAACTACAAGCAAAAATATATTTTGGTATTTTTTAGGTTTAAAAATCCATTTTATAGTTACTAAAAAAAATGTTAGGTTTTCTGAATTATATTTGCGTTAAAATATAAAATTCAAACAAAGTAGTTCCATTTTCTTTTTATTCACACTCAAAAAGTTTATCAATAATAGATTTGGAAAAGTAAAAGAATTTCAATGATGACTAACCGTTTGTCTAAAATCTAAATAACTACGCATTTGAGATATTATTGTTGGAAAGTGAGCCATGATTAGAAGATTTTAACTTTGTCATCGAAAAAATGGCCGTAGGTTTATGCTGAATTTCATAGCCAACAATTATTAAAATGATAAATATAAAATTATGTACTTATTTTTACTTTAAATACAAAATAATGAAGAAAAAAATATTGAAAATATGTTTAATAAAAGTTTTGTATCTAACGGCTAAAATCATTTCTCGCTACGGACAGTCAATTTTATGTAACTTTGTATCAATGATGATGGATAAATATATTCATCAATAACCTCAGTTGCATGTAGTTTTAAGTATATAAATTCCCATGTGAAACAATAACGAGCATTTCATTATGCATTTCACTAATGTAACAAAAAAGCAATCTAAATTGTTTAAAAATGAAACTATTTGAACAGTTTTAATGTATTTTTTTTTTAATTTCGATTTTGGAGCTATGAAGACGGAAACACAAAAAATACAAGGAATATAAAAACAAAGAAAACAAACTCAATTACTTGTAGAAAGGAATTTTATTTTAGATAAGGAAATTTCCATTATCTCCATTTTCTTGCGTTGTGAAAGAGTGAACATATCCAAATTATTAAAGTAACAGAAACATATTTATGCAGCAAATATTTGAATTGCAACTCTCTGTGAAACAAATTTAAGTGCTTCTAGATAGAATGTCAATACAATCCGCTGCTTTTATTACCAGCGATCATATCGGTAGCAATTTGTGAGCATGATATCTAATGGTGATTGCTAAGTAAAATTACGACAATTTGTTTACTTACATTTCAATAATTACAAATATTTAACAAATTACAATAATTACAGATATTTTCCAATTTTTTATAAATAAAAGAAATAAAATTTGTTATTGATTAATCATAAAAATATTTACGTTCAAATTAATAACTTATGAAAATTATCAAACAACGAGAAATGTATATTTGAGTTAGTTATTAAAATGTAAAACTGAATTCGAATCTAGGTTGTGAGATTTATATAAGATTCAGAAATAATATCAGTAGAATAAGAGTTAGATAAAACTCAATTAAGAATAATAAGAATTACGTAGCAAATTCTTCGTGAGATTATCTCAGTACGGTGCTAAGAAGTAATTAATTCAATAAAACTTAAATATAATAAAAAAATATTACATTTTATTGCATATATTTATTGTTCAACTTTTTTTAAGCTTGAACAATAAATATATGCAATAAAATGTAATATTTTTTTATTATATTTAATAAGTTTTATTGAAATAAATTATTAGCGTAACGTATTAAACGTAAGCAAATAAATCAATATCTTTACAAAATTTTTATACTTTAAATAAACTTTTTTTCAATAATATTATGTATTAATTTATATAGATTTTCAAGAAAATAACATATTTATTTATTAAATAATATAATATATATTGACAGTGAATTATAAAAATAAAGTCAGCATTATGGTTGAAAATCAATAAATGAAAAATTTATGAGGTCAAGTTAATGTCTTTATTTAATTTCTTCTTTTTTTCAGGATTCTAAGGAAATAATGAAGAGAACTCTTCGTTCTTCAAAAAACTCTCTATTCAAGTCTTTCAAGGATTTTTTTCCAACAGATTGCAATCGACTTCTTAAGTTTTACAAAGTTTAAACAAATGCATTAAAAAGAAGAAAAAAACTCAGCAAGACATTGAACGCGTTTATGAAGAATGTATGGAAGAATTTCATGAATATGTCCTTATTTAAATTTTAAATGATAATGCATGTAACTTTGGTAAAGGATTCTCCCAAGAAATGCATTAAAAAACGTCAACATGTTCTGAATAAGAAATAGAGTTTAAATAATAAATATATTGCTTAAAATATATTTTAAGCAAAAATCATTGAAAAAAAATCTGTGTAGTCTGGTAATACTTTGAAATATAAAGAGTATTAAATTTTTAATGAAATTTCGTTTCAGTTTTCAAAAGTTCTGAAAATAGAGATAAACATTTTTTATTAATAAAACTTTTAATATTGATATCTGAATGCTATTTTTTGTCAACACAAATTCAAAATAATACTTCAATGATACTTCCATGTTAAGAGAAAAAATGTTTTTCACTTTTAAACTTAGTCTTTATAAGTTCTCTCAAAATCCATATATTATTTTCTGTTAGAATCATTTGAAATATAACTATTTTATTATGTATCAAGCTAATCAATAATTTTTTTAACGAAATTATTTCAAATTGCTACCACATTCTTTGAAAATGGTTAAACTATTTTCTCTTTCAATAGCTATCTCAAACTTAGATAATGCGCAAAACTAACGTATCTTGTAATCTCTTCGAGAACAATGTCTATTAACCCATAATATTGATCAAAATATTAGATATGTCTTAAATTTGATACCTGTTAATATATAACACAACCTTAGATAATCTTAAAAACTATAACTTTTAACTGTAACAGTAACTAAAAAACTTAAACTTTTAACACTTATCCCATCCACAAAATTTATTTTAACCATGAATGATACAAACATATCAGATGTATTCATATTAGAAGGCGATATGAGAATACCAAGTGTGCTGGAGGCCATCATGTATATCATGTATATAACTGTATCTGTGGCCGCAATCGGTGGGAATGGAATGATATGCTACATAGTATTGGCATACCAAAGAATGAGAACAGTCACCAACTTTTTCATTCTCAACTTAGCTGTAGGCGACATCATGATGGCTTGTCTGTGTATTCCATTTGGATTTGTGTCCAACTTACTTTTACAGTATTGGCCTTTTGGTGCTGTTATGTGTGTGCTGGTGTCATACGCACAAGTGGTGTCAGTCTTCATTAGTGCTTATACCATGATTGCAATCAGTATAGACAGGTACATAGCGATTTTGTATCCTTTAAGACCAAGACTTACAAAATTGCAGGCCAAAGTCATCATAGTGATTGTATGGTTGGTTGCTCTACTTACTCCATTACCAACAGCTGTTCTGTCCAGACTAGAAGTACATCCAGCATGGAGTGGTGAAGAAAATGGTACGATTCGGTATGTCTGCATGGAGTCTTGGAAGTCTAAAGAGCAAAGATACTATTATAGTATGACTCTCATGGTACTGCAGTACTTTTTCCCTCTTTCAGTGCTACTTTATACATATACAAGAATAGCTATAGTTGTTTGGGGTAACAAGCCACCAGGAGAAGCAGAAGACATGAGGGATCAGAGATTGGCTGCGTCAAAAAGAAAAGTAAGCTATTGCATATTTTGTTGGCGTAATTTACACTTATTATTAAAACACAAGCTCGTTTAGTTTTCAGAAGAATATATCACTCATGGGCTGCAATAGTGGCACAACCAAAAAAAACACGCGTTTTGGACTGAGAACAGGTGTAAATATAAAAATACACATTCTTTCTGCAGCAATACTAGTACAACTCATAATTCAACTTAAAGGTAATCTTCGTTTAAGCAAACTAAAGCATTTCCTATGCATTTTGCTCAGCAATGAAAACTTCAAACCCACTTATCTCAAAACTTTATTTTTTGAGTTGTACCATTATTGCAGCCGATGAGCGATATCTGCATATTAGTAGTATGTTCGATATATACGAGTAATTTATAGCTTCGTTAATCAAAATTGTAATGTTATTTAAATCTGAAAATAGCGAATAACATTTAAAACAAGGACTTTTAACACAACTAAAGCTAAAGAATTTTTTTACAATGCAATTTTAGATGCGGCAAAATTAAAATATTCTTATGACTAAATGAAGGGTTTAATTAGTTTTTCTGAACGTTAGTTAGTTGTTAGTTATACTGCTCATTTAAAGAGTATATTAAGTGAAACATTAATAATTTCTGGTACACAGTACAAAAAATTATTTTTTTTAAAAAAGTAATTGCAAACAATTAATTTTTTTAAAAAAAGGCTGCAAGATCATTCCATAAGAAGGTTAAACATTTCAACGTTAATTAATTATCCCTATTAGAACAAAACTTGCATTTTATATGTGGATTGAAAGATTATGCGCCCTTTTTGTCATCAGATTTTCCATTAAACAGAAAAAAGAATAAATTGTGCCTTATGGGACTTTCTTACCTAAATATTTCAATAGGTTTTGACTATTACTCAAAATTAAAATTAGAAATTTTTTTTTGTTGATATTTTTTAGTTTTTGCGTAAATCATTTCTTTTTAATAAATTAGAGTCCTTTGAGTCGTTTTTATTTAAATGAATTTATATAAGAGACAAATATAACAAATATTTACTACTCATCCATAATTCCTCAGAGTATACGCTTTAATTTTAATGTAATGAAGCTCTTAGATTGAAAAGAATTTTAAAATCGTTGAATTATTAACACTCTTTCACAGCTCTGATTTGATTTGATTCTGCTATTTGTTAGGTAAATATTATTAATACTTAAATATTCTTCTTTAATTTAGTATTTAAATTTTGCATGAACTAAATTCAAATTTTTTAAAGAAAAAAATAAGTTGTTTTCTTTAAAAAAAATAGTGTTTATGAATGAAAACTCTACAAATGCTAACTATTTTTTTCTTCAATCTTGCTAACATTTCTGTTGCCATAATAAGGCTTCTGTAATTATACATAATTATTTGATGAAATTTTTTACAAGACATGTTATATAATTATCCAAATTAGCTGCTCTTTTCAATTCCATAAAATACCAAAATTGTCTGTGCACCTCTGAAAGAGAAAGGATAGCAAAACAAACATGAAAAAAAAATTGCATTTTTCTAGATTTTTTTATTATTTATACTATAGGAAAACTAGCAAAAGGCAAAAAATTCTTGATTCCAATATTATATCCAGACTATATACGTCTATGGTTATCCTTCACTCAAATAATTTGTAACTACACTTTTATTTTAGTTTTGTTAACAGATCTGTTGTTATCGCGAAATTTCTGTACTCATAGATCATAATTTGATTAAACCTTTTGCGAGCCACATTCTACATTAATTATAATTAATCTAAATTAATCTAAATAATTCTTCTAAATTAATCATAGCTTTAATTTCCATCGAATAGCTGAAATGTATATTAGTTTATGAAAAAAAATGTAAGAAAAACAAAATAAAAAAGTGCATTTTTCTAAAAAATAATAATATTAATACAATCAATTATTATATTTAAATTATTTTTTCATTTTTACTACAGAAAACATCACAGGATAAATAAATACTCCAGTTTAATATTATATTTAGACTATATAAGTCTGCGACTTAAGTTTAGTGCATTAATTTGTATCTATACTTTTATTCCGGTGTACTTCAAATTTATTAAAGCTTTAAAGCAGATAATTCTCACGTGTCAACCAAGTAATTACAGGCTGAAGGTGTGACCAAGACGGAAAGTTTCTAAATTATAAGGAAGTTAATCGTTTTCAATTAGTCTTTTACGCCTCATTCACTCGAAAGCTGAAATACTCTCGCGATTTTAAGCCATCTTCTATTACCTGATAATCCTTTTTACACCACATAGGAAACTCAAGTCAAAATTGACTCTACAAACCTTGTATTTTTCTTGGGAATAAAACTTTGCGGAAGTTCATTAGATTATTTTTAAGTAAAGTTTTATAAGTTTCACCGAAAATTGAAAATTGTTAGAAGTTTTGTTTCTTAAAATGCTTTTGGTAAAATAGTGCGAAAAGGGTAAGAAATAGATTAATAATTGCATCATGTAATTTTTTTCAACGCATTGTGATAAAGACAAAATTATTAAAGTGAATTAGTTACGAAGAGATTGGTTTCTAGAATTTAACAGTTTAAACTAGAAATTCGAAAAGTAAAAACCAAATAATTTTAAATTTAAAAACTACACTACTAAAGAGTATACAAAAACTATAAAATGAAAAAAAGGAGTAAAAAAAAAGTTAAGTACGTTGCTAATGATGTGTCGTCCATAGAACATTGAAGTTTGACAGGGGCCTTTTTTTACAGACACTCGTCACGATCCTTTCAGTTGTGTTGCAGTACATATCTTTAGTCGGAACAAATTCTTATTCGCTTAGAAGTCCCTGAAAATGTAAAATATAACTTTTCGAAACATATTAATAGTGTAAAAATTTTAGTATAAAATCGTTTTATACGGACAAGATATTCTTGATAATCTCGAGAAATAGTTTATGTACTGTATCATTAGCACAATTCATGTGTTTACGACTTGTTTGTGAAATTGTTTCTGGCTTTTTCAAATTTTGGCCCAACAAATTTGCCTTTCGTGTTCAGTTTCATATTCACATTTTTGATTCGTGTTTTCCCATTTTCGTTTTATAGTTTCATATTTGCACTTGAATCTGAGATTTCATTTTCTACTTCATCTGCTCTAATATTACTTATAAGAAATAATATTTTACTGACATAGAATGGAATAACAGGTTCTACAATATTGTCATTAATGTTTTTAATATAAATTAATACACAATCAGGCTCTGAAAGACAATCTTTCAAATCTGAATGAGAAACTGCTTCTAACAAGGGCACTGTTTATTCTAGCGTTATACATTTCTAAGAAATGGGGGAGATGCGGTGACCCAGAGAAATTGAGCATTTGTATCTCAATAAGGTGGCACAGGTTCGAATACAAACGTTAGCTGGCTGAAACAAATTCTATTCCCAGCTCTAACTGACCATAGTGCTGATGTAAAATATCTTCAGTGGTAGATGAAATAGAGGTAGTTCGAATTCTCTAACCGGACTAAGCTTTTGAGGTTTATGTGGTTTTCCTCTCCATGTAACGCAAATACAGGTTAATTGTATCAATATATATATATATATATATATATAACGGCTAAAATCATTTCT
>NC_092206.1:16009858-16025490 GCF_043381705.1 Parasteatoda tepidariorum
ATATATATATATACTTACCAAATTTGCAAATGAGGCAAGTTAAAAAATTGTACACTTTACACTTTTTCTTAACCGGAGATATGTACTTAATTTATGAAGATATATAACTCATTTAGTAAAAACAGAATTATCTCAGAAATAATGAAAACCACAAGAATCAGAAATGAACTATTTTCAACAGTAAGAATCTATTCTATACTATTTTTAAGAACACGGTGGGAAAAAAAACCTTTGATGTTAAAGTTCAACTCTTTCCCTGCCAAATAACAAAAAAAAGATAGACTTCTCCTAGAAAGCCATAACTTTATCAGAAAAGTATTCCTTTTCATTATTAGAAGAGAAATAACACCGAGAAAGAACAAGCGCATATCTTTAATTACATTACGACCGTTATGTATTGCAATATCATCTGCCATTACCACTCTCTTATCGTCCGTCTGCAAATTTATGACCTGACGATGTTAAACTTAAACACATTCTTCGAACAACATTAAATATCTTAGAATTTTGAATAAA
Source organism: Parasteatoda tepidariorum (assembly GCF_043381705.1). Taxonomy (NCBI): domain Eukaryota; kingdom Metazoa; phylum Arthropoda; class Arachnida; order Araneae; family Theridiidae; genus Parasteatoda; species Parasteatoda tepidariorum. The sequence goes on from NC_092206.1 coordinate 16,010,375, forward strand.
TGTTATTATGTAAATTGATGGAAATAGACTAAGAACTCCTAGAATCCCTTGAAATTTAAGAATAGAATTCTTGAAATATCTTCGTTTCACAAATGAAACACTTGGTTTTAATCTTATCCCTTTAAAAGTTTATACGTATTGCAGTAATATTAGAAAAATTGGATTTTTGGCAAATTTTATTATAAGAGAGAGAAAACCTTTCAAAATATATCAAATTTCTAAAATTCATCAAAAACAAGTAATTATTGAAGTAAGTATTGAAACGGAATCAAACTAAACACAAAAAATTCTTCATAATGCAAATTTTAATTATGGGTAAATTAACAATATTCCGAATTTAATTGCTAATTAAATTCAAATCCCAAGTTCATGTTCCATTTTTGGAACATTAGCTGGTAAGCAATTAATTAATACAATGACGAACGTCAGCGACCTAAAAATATCAAATATGAATGATTTTAAATTCTACGTATTTGTAAATTTTAGTAAATTAAGTTAATTGGATCGTATTGGAAAGCTAATTCCCTAGTAAAATTTGAAAGTTTGAAAATTTGTAACTCAATAAATTATCTTCGCCTTAAATTCTCTTAAAAGAGAAAATGGTAATTAAGGGTTAGTATTAAACATATTTTTGTATGCATTCCTGCACAGGCACATATTTTTTTATGTCATAAATCAGTTGCTAAAATGTGTGCGTTGAAAAATACTAGTGAAATATGCTTAACGCTTAACTTTCTTATTAAAATTTTTTTACATCTTTTCTTCTTTACCGTTGTATGCTCTTTTGATGGAGCACACGATATTCATTTTTTATAAGAAAAATAAATACAAATATAATTTATTGATTTACAAACTGTATCATTCCTGTTTTACTTGAGATTTTTTCTTAAATATGAGCATCTTATCTAATTTATTAAAAGATACAGATATATAAAATTTAAAATTATTTATATTTCATGTTTTTTATGCCCCTGACGTATAATACAATATTGTAACCCTGACAATATTGTGTCAATTAAATACTATAAACAAATATTTCAGTTGGCAAAAACAGTGTTCTATCTATCTCTTATATAAATGTATATCTAGTTATATATGACCTAATATGATAAAATCCTGTACTAGCATACTTTCGAAATTCATTATTCAAATAATTTACTTTTAAGCATGCAAATATTTTTACTTTAATAAATATTAACATTTCATGAACAAAAAGTCTTATTTATCAATTAAATGAACAAGAACTTATCAATAATTTAATTCAAATTTCATTATCTCAATAGTATTGTAGTGAATTAATAATGTTTGATAAACTTTTTACACCAGTTATATTCGTATTTATGCGGGTGCATATAATAGATATTTACAGCAATATGTAAACGATATGGTACTTCATGCATATGATAATGTGTACTGAGAAAACAAGCATGACCAAAACTACCAGAATATGACGAAATGTATCTTGTTTTTTGCTCCATGGAAACACTAAAAGGTTCGGTAGTTCTTACCAAACCGCTTGTAATCATTTTTGTAAAGTTAACAAGAAAATATGATTTTATTATAAGTGATGAAATTTGGTAATTTTAATCGTGAGACCTTAAAACATGGCATGAAAATCATTTATTCGGTTAAATTTATTGTTCAACTTAGTAATTTTTACTAAATATGTGGTAATGAAAATACTATTTTTGATATCATGAATTTCCGATACACCATTAATCTATCAATGGAAACCGTAATCATGTAAATGGTTTAAATATCATATATTTATTTTTTTAAATTTTTTTTAAACAGGAATTAGGATTTTTTTACCGGAAATGTCCTTACAGTAGGATAATTTTACAAACATTTTGTTGGTCATGCGTAAATCATTCTAACTCATAATACATAGTTACATCTATATATTGCTTATAAAATCATCAAAAATCGAGACTGTCCTCAAATCTTCGAAAACAAGTACTGTATTTTATTAAATATTATTTTTCTGGTTTCATTAAGGCATTTAAACTGATTCATATATCAAAATATATCCCGGAATTCTATTTTCGGAAAAGATAAGATAAAAAATTAAAGTTGCAATTACATGTTACATAAAATTGTAAAAAAAACCGGTTGTCAGAAAGATCAAACTTAAAATTCTTTTTGCAAATGTCAACAAAGAATATGTTTTCGCATAAAAGCAATTTAAACTGTCGAAAACATGTGCTTCGTTGATATCCTAGTTTCTGATTCATACTTTATAATTGCTTTCACCTTCGAATAAAACTGATTTAATGAAATATTGATTCATTATATATTTTTCCTTTGCATGTGACGTTTACTGAAATATTGTATTTTGAATTTAATATTTTTCATTAAATTCTGTATTTCTAACTGAGATTTGATTGTTTTTATAATTTCACATGTATATCGTCTTTTTCTAAATTTTATGTAATATTTACTCTTTTTGTCAATCGTATTCAGAAAAAGAATTCCGATAAAATTACCGTAATGTATTATAATGACATTTTTAATAAAAAAAACAAAGAAACATAACTTTGCAGATAAAATCAAAATATACGGTATTTAAACGATACATTGGGGAATTTTCCCTTCATAAAAACTCTGGGTTTTTGAAATTATAGTTTTTATAAGCACATATTTAGTAAAAAATATAATACTAAAAAATTAGTCTAACCGAATAAATGGTTTTTATGTTATGTTATCGTGGTAAAATTTCTACATTTTACCACATTAACCAAATTTTATTACATATTATAAAACCAAATTGTAATTTTACCAAAATTTTAATCAAAGCGCTTCGGTGAAAAATACCGAGGTTTTTGTTCTTCCCATGGAGCCAGAAACATAGTATTTCTTTTTCCATATCATGAGAGTCTTTACAATTAATTTTTTTAAGTGTACGCTTTCTCACATACATAAGCAAAATATTAAAGCATATAAATGATAATATAAATAATAATTATTCTCACTCAGATAATAATGCCTCCGTAAAATTATAAAAATTAAATATACGAAGAATAATAACGTCTTTATATCAAAATCTTAATGATTGAATGGCAAAATCTTAAAGAATGACTGTCAAAATGTATTGTCACTATCTAGATAATTGAAATTTACGTTTAAATTTGCGTTAAAAATAATTTATTTAACTGCTTATTTAAATAAATTTCTAAAGATATTTAGACACTTCCGAAAATTCCTCCGTGAATATATAGCATTGCTTGCAAGAAAAAAGTGCAATACTCGAAAATTATATGTTTAAAAAAAATATCATATACTAATCATGTGCAATACCTTATCATATGCATAAAAATACCTTATCATATCGTTATCAACAGGTGATGAAAAAAAAATTATCATTTCTTTTTTAAAAATCCATAATATCTTAGATATAAATTTGTAACATCTCTATTATATTTCAGATGGTGAAAATGATGATTACAGTAGCTACATATACCTATCATATGCAATACCTTATCATATGCATAAAAATACCTTATCATACCGTTATCAACCGTTCAAACTTATCATGCCATTATCAACCATTAACATACCTTATCATACCGCTATCAATCGTTTACATACCTTATCAACCGACGATGAAATTTACAAAAAAAAAATATCATTTCTTTTTAAGAATCCATAATATCTTAGATATAAATTTGTAACATCTTGATTATATTTCAGATGGTGAAAATGATGATTACAGTCGTCACAGTATTCACTTTATGTTGGCTGCCTCTGAACATGCTAATAGTGGTTGGAGACCAAGATGAGAGAATATGGCAATACAAGAACATCGTATACGTTTGGTTTGTTTGCCATTGGTTAGCGATGAGTCATGCTTCTTATAACCCCATAATATATTGCTGGATGAATTCGAAGTTTAGGGAAGGTTTTCTGCAAATTATTCGCTACTTCGCTTGCAAGCGCTTGCGAAATCGATGCTGCGAAGAGAGGAACTTGCACCGTTGCAATACATACTCTACGTATACGAGTGTGAGGAATTTGAGTGTACGGGGAACGTCTCCAAAATTACATCATGAAAATGGTCATGGTAATGGAAAGTGCAAATTCGATCGTAGTCCTACGCCTTCTACAAGATTAATGGTGCAACACGTGTGTAGGTATGACACTTGTGTTTCCGAAGAGGAAATATTCAAAGATACTGAAGTGTAATGATCATGATTACTCATCATAAAGTCATTCGAATATGTTTGTGCTTATGTGTCTAAGTGTTTTTATGTTTAACATGACTGTTTTGTGCAATGTGTTTTGAAATGTAAAGGCCTATGATATTTGTGATAAACGTGGCCCTGTACCGATAACCGAATAAATGGTGCAAGGTATATTCAGCTGTTTTAAAAAGCAGCAATTTTCAGAGACTTTGAAGTTCAATATTTATTCTCACAGATTATTATGATTATTAATAGTCATTATTTTTTTAAGTTATTATTTATTGGTTTACTTATTTAGTTGTTCGGAAAGCAATTTAATTAATTCTTATCAGATGGCATAATTATATTTTATTCACCGTCGCCAACTTCATACTTATGCCGTTATATATATANTATAATATATATATACTAGAGGGCTCCTCCCCCTGCTCGCTACCGCTCGCCAACCCCCGATAACTGCTTCGCAGTTACAACAAAATTAAAGTCGTTTTCTTGGAGATTAGCTGACAATTTTTCTGCAATAACATCACATGGAGAGAATATGATAGGATTGCAATATGTCAGAGGTCCTTGTTATCAGCATTATAAACTTATATAATGCAATTTTAATACAAACAATAATATAAACTTATGTAAAGCGAGAAAGCAATATTATTTAACACATTACTATAGGGCATTAGCCGGAGATTAATCTCCGTATTCGAAGCAGACGTGGTAGAGCCTAAATCGGGAAGACTATATTTGAGGGTGCCCCTTGATTCGCGGTTGATCACCAAGCTGGGCGATGTTGAAACCGAATCATGATTCTGATTGGTTTAGATTTTAGCGTTATTTTTAAATGTTCAACGGTAATGTGATTTCAGAGGTCCGCTAGTTCAAAGTTGGATACCGGCTGGTAACGTTACTTTTTCTTTCGGTCAATCAGATCGAAGGTATGTGGGCAGTCATAAAAAGGGACTTTAGAAAAAAATGTCATCGCCAGTCCGGTACCACAAACGCCATTTTCGATTCGTATTTCGCCGAATTTATGTGGCGATGGAGGTACACAGATTCTATTCATGATAAATTTAGACAGTATCTAACTGCTATTAGAGAATTCGGTGCACCTAAATCTGAGGATATTCAAGCTTAAAGAAGAAGTGAGTTGTTTTTTTCCTTTTCTGTCTGTGCCTACTCCATTAATTTTTATTTCGATTCAAAATGCATTTTCTTGGGTTTATTAATTTGGCTCACATCGGGTTCATTGAATTTTATAAAGTTTTGGCCGATGTTTTGTTGAAATTTTCCAATGTTTTATTGAAATATAATTATATTTTGATAGCCATTCCTGTTACCACGGTGTTCCGCGCAAACAGGAATGGCGCCAAACGTAAGTCGCCAATTTCGCCAAGGGGCAACTTCAAGTATATTTTTACCCCTACTAACTCAAATCATTGTTGATCTTATAGGATGCCGGACGCTCCCTATATGGTGCTTCATCTCTCCCCCCCCCCCCCCGAGTAATTTAAAATTTAAACTGAAAACAATTAAAACCTAATGAAAAAAAACTTTAAAATATGGCAAACAAATTAAAACATGTAATATTAATAAGTTGATGCTGCGTAATACTTCAAAAGCAAAACCCATTGCAAGTAATTGCCCAATTAACTGCAATACTGTCAACTGACAAAATATTTTAGTTTCAATCAGACTAAAAGCAAATTATATAATAAAAACTTTTTTAACTGAAATTCGACAAATTAAGTTAAGCAATTTAATTTTTTTGTCATATTGAATACTAATAAAAAAACAAATGTAAAATGAAATAATTATGTTATCACTGATCAATAAACATTTTTGTCTGAATTGTTATAAAAAAATAAGGTGAAAACAATGAAATTAAAAATTATTTACTATAGATCTCTGAATATTCACAAAACCTAGCTATGTACATTTTTCATTGATTTTTTTTCCACATAATTTTGCGTACCAATGATTTGCACTTTTATGCATTATTTAGGAAATATCTCAAACAAATATGAACTGTTAATTAATATTTCTGGCTGAGCGATTTTTTGGAAGTAAGTAAAAAACAATTAAAAGTAAGAAAAAACAATGATAAAAGTAAAAATTATTTACAAAACCTCCTTATACAGGGTGTCTCAGTTAAGCGTTTCAATACTTCTAAGAGGGGTAGGGGGCATCCTGACGACTCGAAATCATATAGCAATGTGGGGTCGGAAATGCTTTCCTGAAGCGGTGACGTACACAAAAGCACCATAAAGAAAAGAGACCGTAAGTGAAAAATCGCTATAATAATACATTGAAAAAATTATATGGCCTCCTCGGTCACCCGACCTATCATGTCTTGATTTCTGGAGTCATATGAAAACACTGGTTTATGACACCCCTGTTGATAATGCTGGTTGCAAGAATCGCAGTAGCTGCCTGCGAGGTATATGCCTGGAGTATTGCAGAATGTTCGAATGTCCCTGCGCCGGAGATGTGAGGTGTACATTGTAGCCGGTAGCATAAACTTCGAGCACTTACTTTGGCCCATGTACCATATAATTTTTTCAATGTATTATTATAGCGATTTTTCACTTACGGTCTCTTTTCTTTATGGTGCTTCTGTGTACGTCACCGCTTCAGGAAAGCATTTCCGACCCCACATTGCTATATGATTTCAAGTCGTCAAGATGCCCCCTACCCCTCTTAGAAGTTCTGAAACGCTTAACTGAGACACCCTGTATACAACATTTTTTATCAATTTCTTTTCCATATTATTCGTTTTCATTTAAACGTCTTGACTCTTCAACGTTTCTTCGCCGCGCATTTCGCTGTCGCGTATTGATAGTACTGCGATTATTTTCCCGGTAATTTTGTACTGCTAAATTATGTCGCTGTTGATATCTCCTAAGATATTCACGGTGATCCATTTTTTATAAAAGATAAGTATTTTAAAGTAAACTCTATTCAATATATTTCACGCATTCAACACAAAATAAAAATCGCAACAAGATTTAGCTGGTAAGTTTAGTTGTAACATTTCTGCAGACGGCATTATTAAAAATTATTACCTTTACACACGCATGCGTTCTCAATTTTAATTGGCTGTTTTGTGCGTAACTAACCAGGAGTCTTCTGTGATTGGCTATGAGTTATCATTCCACTCTCTTCTTTTTTTTTTATATATATATATATATATATACTATGTGGCATAAGTATGAAGTTGGCTCATGAAGACACAATGAAGGTACTATTTAATGATGCAAACCTGTAAAAAAAATTTGAGAGATCTCTGAAACATTAAATATATCAAATTTGACCATTCATGGTCAGTTGATAAAATCTAATGGTGTAATCTCAAATCTCGACTCATGTGTTTCTCATTCTCAAACAGAAAAAAATTCATATTGACGTTTGTGAATTGCTTTTTAAACGTCAAGAAAATTATCTATTTTTGAAGCGCATCTTCACTGGACACCAGAAATGGGTTGTCTATAGTAATTTTACAATCTCTACAATTTTTTAGACGGTTAAAGCTGCTGGCAGAGTTTAGTGCGTTGTGGAAAATGCCCAGCAAGCATAATGAAAAAGTCATCTTTTAACTAATCATAAATTTTATTAGCAAGAAAAATCATAACTTAACTTAAACATCATAAAGGAAAACAATCCTCTCCATAACATGAGGTAACGTATTCAATACATACAGTCATGAAAATCAAACGAAACAAAAACTCCAAATCCAATCTTGATTTGTTATATATATACAAAATAACACTTGCATAATGAGGGTACTTACACATTCAAAATTAATACTATGCAAATTCTGTNAACACTTGCATAATGAGGGTACTTACACACTCAAAATTAATACTATGCAAATTCTGTCTTTGAATTATTTTTAAATGTTCGAACTCCCTCTTTCAGAGGTTTTTCGAACTCGTGATCTCTGACTCTTACTCGAACCTTGTTCATTGAAATACATAGTCTGACAAAAGCGTTACTTCAAACAAAAAGGTCAGAAGTCCCTTCGATCAAAGAACAAAAATTTTATACTACATAGAAAAATGCTTATATCAGAAAGATTGCGGAAGATATTTGACCAGAATGGACGTTATATGAATCAATAATTTTTTTTTTCACTGAAGGAAAAAAAAATCTTTCATTTTCATTTAAAAAAAGATACTTTCCGAACAACCTAATACTTTTTAGTCAAAAAAATATTTTTTAAGAAAGAACATTGAGGTTAGACAAAAATAACTCTGTGTGATTGAGTTAGAAACATGTGTTTTCAATGAATCATAATGTTACAAAAGATTTTTGGTAACATATGAATATGAGCTTTGTGAATATTTTAAATGAATTTTTTATACTTAACATTTGTAATATTAAAAATTAAGTATTTAAAAAACAATGTTCTTTTGTTTGAAAATTAATTCTGAAGAAATAAATGTCTTACTGTTGGATTGTGGTTTCATACTTTATTAATATCCCATAATAACACATTTGCTAATATTAATTCCGTTTTATTTATTAATATTAATTTGCTAATATTGATTTGCTAATATTAATTGTTAATAATAATTATTCAAAAACTCACTCAGACGGATGGATTTTAATAGACCAAAAATATTAAAATAATAGTTTTTCATAAATATACGTAAGAATTTGGATGTAAACATGGTGGACAGTAAGTAAATAAATATGTTATTGTTTAGAGAGAGGTGCTGCTGAAAGATTTTGCGACAGTCCCGCAAAATCCGGCAGCTGTTTCTCTCTCTAAGCAATAGAAAAAAAATTCAAAAACATCAATACTCACCCATTCATCAAAACATCAATACTCATCTGGCAGCTGTTCCGCTCTCTAAGCAATAAAAAAATTCAAAAACATCAATACTCACCCTCTCATCAAAACATCTATACTCATCCGGCAGCTGTTCCTCTCTCTGAACAATAAAAAAAATTAAAAACATCAATACTCACCCACTCATCAAAACATCAATACTCATCCGGCAGCTGTTCCTCTCTCTAAACAATGAAAAAAAATTCGAAAACATCAATACTCATCCAATTTTACAGAAAAGATGGTTTAATAAAAATTGACATTCGGTTGTAGTAGAATATTCAATTATTTTATTCATTATTTGCAGCTAAAAATACAGCACTACGTACCGGCAACAAAATTGCCAGAAACTATAGCAAACAAATATGGAAAAAACTCAAAAGCGATGAAGTTGGAGGCGGAACATCACCTTTTAAAACTTAAGATAACATTGGCGAGAATAGAGCAACGGTTGGCATCGTCTGTGCAGCCTATCTATGTTTCAGTAAAAGGTTAAACTAGCCAAACTTGTCGAGAAAAATGATTTTAAAAAATGCGAAAAAGGGTTCACTGAGTACGTGACATGAATATAAAAAAAAAAAAAATTGTTCTCGAAGCTTCGGATTGAATATCGAAATTTCGAATTTTCAAAAGGAATGAGTTACCTGAAAGACACAGCTGAATCTGCAGGTGATAAATTGCTTGCAGGGGTGCTGACATCCTAATGATAGTGAGCTTAAGGGGTTGATGAAAAGAAATTCTAAATGTAAAAATCAGTGAAGCAACACATACATTCCTACTGTAAAAATTTTTTGGTGAGAGTGAAATTCATTAGAAGGTAGCATCAAAAGGTAGCTGTTTACAAATGGAAATAAAAGGAATAAAATCGCTAAATAAAATAAGAATATTGTTAACAATAAATAACAAAATTAAATTAACAATAAATTCAAATTAATATCAATGATTCAAAATAAAACCAAGTGCTTTAATAAAAAATAATAACAATGCTTTGAAAATATTCGGTACCATTGTATTGTGAAAATAAGATATTAAAAAAAAGTTTAATTAAAACACCTGAATTTAGTTATTCATAATTAATCACATGAATTGTTTAAAGAGGTAGTATTTCAAATCAGTCTAATTTTACTCAAATAATGAAAAATTATTAATTAGTTTTAAAAACTACCATATTAAAGTAACAAGATCAAATCAATGAAAATCTTTGGTAATTAATTAAAACATAAAGTTGAATCTGTCAAAAGGTTAAGAATAGAAATAACTCAAATATTAATTTTGAGGTATATAGCCCATAGGTTATATTATATTACAAATGTGGTATATACCACAATGCCTTGTAAATTTGGTTTAAAACTAATACTGTTAAATTTTGGTATCCAAAAAGCATGCTGTGAATCGGCATCAAAACACTTATTATAAAATAAAAATGAATTCCACAAATTAGATCAATGACTTTACTCTTTTGCTTAGACATAATATATTTTCGCTAATCTAGTTAAATTTATAAGTCACTTATTTCAGATTTTTTTTTTATTTCGCATACTGTTCTTCCAAAATCTGAGAATGGACCTCTTTATAAATGTACTTGTGATCGAGTAAATGCATCTTTCATTTTTAGATGATACCCAATTTTTCACTGTTAGTTAAGAATTAACCCTAAATGTTAGGAGAAAAGAAAGAATTCACTGATCATACAAAAGTATTGCTAAACCAAAAAAAAAAAAAAATTGTGTGCTAGAATTTTTTATTAATGTTTCTAAGTAACATATAAATTCAGGTAGCACCCACAAATATATTATAAATGGGTTTTTCGTTCCTTGTTAATTCCACGAAAAGGATCAATGACTTGTCACTTGACGTTTGAAAATTAAACATCTTTGTTTATCTCATTGATGTTATAATTCACTTGCTTCAGACTGTTTTTTTTTCGATTTTCGTGCTAGACCTGTTCTTTTGTTCCTTCATAATAAGACTATGATCCTCTCTATAAATGGGTTTAAGTTGTGTTTTTCGCTTTTAGATTAAACATGTTTTTACATTGTTAGTTGGAATTATTCCTAAAAGTCACGAAAAAAAGAACTCACTGGTTCATACAGAAGCAATACTAAATAAAAAAAATGCACGAAGGTTTCTTCGTTATTAATGTTTCTAAGTAATATATAAACCCAGGTAGTATTCACAAATGTGCTGTGAATCGGCTTTTCAACACCTGTTAATTCCACGAAATGATCAATGAGTTGGCTCTTTCGTTAAAAATTAGACATCTCAGTTAATCTCATTGAAATTATAAATCACTCACTTCAGATTTTTTTTATTTTTTTTTTTATTCTGATGTCGTTCTTATGTTCCTTCAAAATGTGTTTGTAATTAAGTAGTTGTGTCACTTTTAGATGAAACCTTATTTTAAGCCCAATGTTTTAGTTAAAAATAAACATAAATGTAAAGAAGAAAATAATTCATTGCTCTAATTCATACAAAAGCAATGCTAAACACAAAGAAATATGTGCGTGCGTGAGACTTCATTATTAATGTTTCTAAGTAGCATTGTCAGATTTTAAAATTAAGCCATCAAATAAAACTTTAGTTATTTTATTTATTTATTGTGTTTTCATCTAAACATTTGGTTGTTTACCAAAATACATTCTGTACACATAAGATACTAGTCCTCTTAGATATCTCCATAATCCCACAGCTGAGACAAAATAAATATTTTCTTTACACATGAGCAAACTTATTTTTATAACTCTTGTTTTTGTAACTTCTTAAGGATGATGAATGATGAAAATGGCTTTCATTTCCTTACATTTTTCTTCTGTTTTTCTTTCCGTTTGTGTTTCATTTACTTCGTTTTATAAATATTACGAAAATAATTAGGTTTCGCTCTGAATAAGAAGTACACATTTCTTCAAACATTTTTTAAGGAAAAATACAACGGCTAATTATCGTGAATATTAAATCTGCAATTTAAAACGTAGATTTAGATTTAAATGCCACGAAAGAATGGAATTAAATATAATTACACTCTTTTCGAGAGACAAAATGCAATAAAGCAGAAAAAAGAAGGTCCGTTTTTTTAAAGCACTTATGTCATTATTGGTGCTATTATTTACGTCAAAAAGTAAACTTTAAGAAACCAATGTATAATTTAAACATTTTTGGGACAGTTAGTTCATTTGTTTAAACTAAAGGTAGTTAATATAATTGGCTCTTATTCCTTCGTGACATTAAATTTTTAAACTTAACAAAAAAAATCCCATTTCATTCTCTCTAGCTTAAAAATCCATACCTTTAAGCTTTTTTTCTGAGTTTTTAGGAAACAGCGAAAAAGGTGTCACATACCATCTTCGATAAATACAAGCAAAATTATAAAATTCGCGATAGGATGATCATTAGGAAATGTACCAACAAAAATATGGAGAGAGATCAATTACGAGATAAGGGCCGGGATAGCCTGGTCGGTAGGGTGCTGGGCCCATGTCCGAGAGTTCGTGGGTTCGAACCCTGCCGGCCGAAGACTTCCCGTGTAGTAAATAAGAGACTCACGTTAAATCTGTCGAGTCGCAAAAATCCTCCATGTTCCCATAACAAACCAATAACTCTGGGGGTACTGTATTGGAGATTGATCGTTCTCTGATTCAGGTCAAAATTACGATCTGTGGATGAATGGCTATAGATGGCGCCACTGGAAAACAAGAGCAATCGCACCCCCTCTGCCTAAAACAGGCATGCGTCAACAACGATTACGAGATAATTCAGTTGTAAATTACACCATATGTGAATTGTGAACTATATATATAGCATAATAAAAAAAGACAAAAAGGAAAGAAAAAAATGAAGAAAATTAATAAAAACAATAATGAATTTTTTGCGGTGTGCTGAGGAGAAGATTATATCTTTTATTTTCCAGATTTTTATTAATTTTTTCCCCTATATTTTTTCGGATTTTTTTTCCTTCAGATTTTTATTATTTTTAATTATTAATATTTTTCTTTTTCCCTTTTTGCATTCTTCTGTAATTATATTTAATGTTTTCTCTACATTTTAAACTCATATATGCACGCCTTTCTAGAACTACGTTTTTTTCGTCTGAGTTGTTAACCTAAAAAAAGCAAACGCAGAAGCCAAACCGAAAAAGTCTACACATGCAGCATTGAAAATTGTATAAATGTTTTTATGACTAATTCCAATAAAGTAAGAAATTAATATTTTAAAATTTCAAAACGTAGAGCTGCAGTTTTATGTATATTTTTTGTTTAATTAACTTGTTCAAGCATGCTCAGTTCAGTTTAAATTCTTACAAATCTTCTTACCGTTTGCAAACTAAACGCAGAAAAACGTTGTATTTTAACTATTGGGGGATGATATATTATGTTAAAACTAAAAATTAAAACACTGATTTGCTGAATGCTTAGTAATTTCGAATTAAAACTGTTTTTTAAAAATAACTTTAGTAAGTTCCATTCTTATTTACCAATAAAAAGTATTTATATTATTGAATTTAACTATCATTTTAACATGTTAAATATATTTATTTTGACTTAATTTTGCATGATTTAAACTATATTTATAACAATTAGTGAAAAGATACTTGAAAACTATTGGTATAAATTATGTTTTGTATTTAAAAACAACTGAGAATGGGAATTCAGTAACATTTTTATCCCATTTTTTTAAATATTTCAATTATTTGCCATTATTTCGAAAAATTTAAATTGTTCGCCATTGACAAAAAGGTCTTTAGTGTTCGCAAGTATTATATTTCAACACGTAAAAATTCTTCAGCAGAAAAACTGTTGAAATAATTTTGTTTGGACAGTTATTTCATTTAAATTATAAAAAGTCTTTTGTATTTGAAAAAAAAACATTTACAAATTTGTTTTCAATTTTATTCGAGCAAATACATTCTGCGCAAAAACATTTAAAACACATGCTATCCATTCTCGCCTATAAGAAATAAACTCGAAATGCTTTTTATTAGAAAGACAAAAAGATTGTAATCTTTGAGTTTCACGACAAACAATGAGTATACGGCTTAGAAAATATTTGAAACAGAAAGGTGACTTTTTTAAAGCAACAACTGAAATTGTAATTTGAAAGTCGGTTGGGGGAAAAACTTTTGATTGTGAATTTCTTTTTCTTAGATGTGTGTTATTTTCAGGCCGATGCTTTTAAAAACTGTCTCTGGGATAAAAAAAAATAAAGGTTTATTCATGATAGTAATTTAAAGAATGTAAAAGTTTTAAAACTGAGAATCAATTCAACATTTATTGTTTTTATATCACAGAGTTCCATATGTATGCGTAATACTTTTTTCCTTGAAATATCAAAAAGCAGGACTTTTTTTCATATATTTAAATGTTCATGTATTATAAGAATTTATAAAGCTGTTTTAAAAAGTAATGACTTAACTTGTAGAGCTAAACTGCAAAATTACAAATTCTAAACTGCTTTTAAATTCTAAATTCACTAAATTTTCAAATTTACTATATAAATTAAAAATTCTAAATTCACTTTAAATTCGAAATTCACTAAATTTTCAAATTTACTATATAAATTAGAACAATTCGTAAAGATTTTGAAAGAAAATGTCAAATATTTTTAAAAAAATGCTATTGGTATATCATTTGCCTATTTGTTACCGAGTTTAACTGAAATGATGCATTTTTATACTCCCGCTGGAAGAGTGGTAGCGCTCTCATGCCACAGGTCTTGGGTTCTATCCTCGGCCCGGGCAAGCCTTTTCTGCCTTCAGTGGGTCGATAAGATGAGTACCAAGCGTGATTGGGTGAACTAACACTGGGGGTTCCGTTTTCGGCTCACCACCCAGCCGTAACATCTGCTTTTGCATTCCAGAGCCCAAGGTCAAGAAAACTGAGATGGGCACAGTAGGCCTTGGCCCTCTTTGGGCTGTCGCGCCACTGAGTTTAGTTTTTAGTTTGAGGCATTTTTATTGACATTTACAGTTTTGAGAAAAAGTACGAGAGAAGCAAAAAATATTTATTAGATAACAAAAACTTATTATTTGTTTGGAATTTAAAAATGCTATATTTGACAGATATTATATATATATATATGGATATTATATACATATATATATATATATATTATAT
>NC_092206.1:16025876-16031032 GCF_043381705.1 Parasteatoda tepidariorum
CAAAAAATTTTTTTACAAAAATTACAACAAATAAAATAGAACACAAAAAGTAAAAATAACATGTAAAAACAGAAAAAAATATATATACACCTATATATATATATAACTGAATATAGTATAAATAGCATACCGAATCGACAAAGCTATTAAGCTTTTTTTTAAGCTTCGTTCTTATTGAATTTTCGTTATTTAAGTTTACACAGACACGATTCAAAAATTTATGTATCAATATAAGAAAAACATTGTCTCATATAGCTTTAAAAAATTAATTCGATGATGCGCGGTGAAAAAAAATTCAGTTTTATAAACTTTTCTCATAGCGTCATCACAATACTTTCTGGAATTATTAATGTTGAATTTACTTTTGATAACCTTACATGGAAAATCAAAGATATATAATTCATTAAGACGTACGAATTTTTGATTGATACGAACTGCAAGCTACCAGATCATTCATATTTTAAAATATATATCAAATCCTACGGAAAACTCTTCTTTTTGGGATGTAACGCATGAAACAGAGCTCGGATTTTGATTGATTAGAATTGGTTAGTGTGATTAGCTCAGATTTTTGATTGATTGCAACTTCAAGCTGCCAAATAATTCCTATTTTAAAATATTTTATTTCATAACAGTCGTGGAAAAGCCGACCCAATTTTTGATTTTACGACTAGTAATGTTCAACTCCGTAGCCTTGTAATTTTGAACCNTTTTGATTGATTAGAATTGGTTAGTGTGATTAGCTCGGATTTTTGATTGATTGGAACTGCAAGCTGCCAAATAATTCCTATTTTAAAATATTTTATTTCATAACAGTCGTGGAAAAGCCGACCCAATATTTGGTTTTACGACTAGTAATGCTCAACTCCGTAGCCTAGTAATTTTGAACCCAATCCAGAACTCCTGGGAAAGGAACTCCTGGATCAAATATTGGGAGAAAGTGTGGCTTCATTGGGGACATTTTGATGGATCTAACCCGTATTTGCGTTACATGGAGAGGAAAACCATGAAAACCTCTCACGGTTATCCCGGCGGTGAGGGGACTCTAACTCGCGATCCATCTACCACTGAGGATATTTTACGTCAGCACTGTGGTCGGCGTGAGCTGGATGCGGATTTCATATCAACCAGTCATGGCCGGGATTCGAACCCGGTTCACCTCAGTGGAAGGCGAATGGGAAGGCTCAGCGGATGGCTTCAGAAAGTAGGAGAATAAGGTTTGTAAAGAAAATAAAGCACTTGTATCCTGATGTTAAGACGGAAAATCAGGTGAGGTTGTAAGTTGTAAGATATAATTGACCAATTGAAGATAGTGATGAAAACAGGATAATGAAAATGACAGTTAAAGATGAAAACAGGATCATAATTAATAAAACTTTTATTTAGTAGTATTTGCAGTGATCGAGATGCAAAAATTATATTTTATCCATAATAATGGATAAAGTATAATATGGAATTATGACAAGAGATCCATGATTGGTGATTTATCGAAAAATAGCATAGCCAAAAATAGCATAGCCAAAAATAAAGCCAACCCTCCCTAATCAATATTAAGTTCGAAAAAAACCTTGGCGATCACGAATCGCCAACAAGACTGTGAGAATTATTGCAACCATGTAACTGAAACATCCTTGTGGTAAGAAATTGAAGAATAAAAATTATAAATAGATTTTTGTTTTCGGTTAGTAAATTAATGAGTCTATATTAGTATTGAAATAAAAAGTTAGCCGCTACATTGTTCGATAAGAAAAGATTTTATGTTCGCTTTTATAAAGATTAACTTATTGACTTAATCTAAATACAATTCGATTAAGAATGATAAAAAAAATAAGTTTAAGTAAATAAAGATATTTTAAAAGTTAGGAAATATATGTAATGCCAATTGTGGCATCACACAAGATATCCATTACTGTTCGATAGTTTCATTAAAACTCCGTTATTTATTTATTTATTTTTTAATTTCTCACGAGAACCATGCAAAATACTGTACTTCAATAGCTTTCTTATGGTTACTTTTTATTAAGCTTCTTTCATTGAAATGAGTATCTTAATTGTAAAAATGGAACAAAATAATTAGTACGTTTTTCTAAAAATTGGACATTTTAGAACAACGCGTATTATATTTGATTAAAGAAACCGTAATGCATTATAATTTTTGTATATATTTTTTTTAATTTTTCCTTTACTTATTTTTTTTTAATTTTTCATTAGAACCATGCAAAATACTGTACTTCAATATAGCATTCTTATACATGTTTTTTATTACATTTCTTTCGCTGAAATGAGTATCTTAATTGTAAAAGTGGGGAAAAAAATATGTTGTGCATTTTTCTTAAAATAGAAGTTTTTAGAACAAGACGTACTATATTTGATTAAAGAAATCGTAATCGATTATAATTCTTTTATATATATTTTTTTAAATTTTTCCGTTATTTATTTTTTTTTAATTTTTCACGAGAACCAGGCAAAATACTGTACTTCAATATAGCATTCTCATAGTTGTTATTTATTAAGGTTCCTTCATTGAAATGAACATCTTAATTGTAAAAATGGAGCTTATTTTGTGCATTTTTCTAAAAAATGGAAGTTTTAGAACAACACGTACTCTGTTTGATTAAAGAAATCGTAATCCATTCAAATTTTTTTTTAATTTTTCCGTTATTTTTCTTCTTAATTTTTCACGAGAACCATGCGAAATACTGTACTTCAATATAGCATTCTTATAGTTGTTATTTATTAAGCTTCCTTCATTAAAATGAGTATCCTAATTGTAAAAATGGAAAAAAAATTGTTTGGGTATTATCCTTAAAAATGAAAGTTTTAGAACAACACGTACTGTATTTGATTAAAGAAGTCGTAATCCATTCTAAATTTCCGGTTTGATCATTTTAGCGTACGCACTGTAATCCTATTAAACTATTTTGGGATCATTTGGGGCAGGTGCCCCAGAGATACAAATATTATAAGCCTAAATTATGCGAGAGAGGGGATTTAATGAAATTAAAACTGCATTGGATCCGACGTTTGGAACTAACTTACCAACCGAATACCTTGAGTGTGAGTGGCAATGATAACTTCTTAATCTAGTTACTTTAATGTTAGAAGAATTTAAGACCAAAGTTTGGCGTGTATGCTAAGTTATGTAGCGAAATATGTTTCATTATTTAATAAAATTATTACGTCAAATAAAAATAATACACTGATCAAAATAATAGGAAAATTAGTTATATATTGATAAAACTATATTATTTTAACAACATTAAATCATCGAACAAATATTTTCAAATTTTAAAACTATTTTTCTCTCATTTAAAAGCAAATTTTAAGGATATTTTAAATCAACAAAGCATTGAATTTTCCCCAACTTAATCATAAATTGATTTATTAATTGAATAATTTATCAATGCATTTATTGATTAATTTACTATACATCTTAAGAAATTCTGCGGATTATTTATTTTTTTAGGAAAATTATGACTGTGGAGATTGGTGTTTGCCAGCCTTGTTAAGTGGATGTAAGTTTAAGTCTTCGATTGGTGACAATGGGACAAGATTAGAAAAGTGTAATTACGTTATCGCAACCAAAGCAATATATATTCTACTTTGTAAAATGAATGGTGCAGTAAAATATTTATCCGGCAATTTATTTTTCCAATATTTATGCTACAATTCAAAAACTGGTATCTAGACACAGTGAAGTGACTATTTGCTATAAAAAAAAGACTAATTACATCGCCAGTTGGTGAAAAATTGTGGAATCAGCATTGGTATTTAATTTCATTAAAACACGGCTTAAAATGC
Source organism: Parasteatoda tepidariorum (assembly GCF_043381705.1). NCBI lineage: Eukaryota > Metazoa > Arthropoda > Arachnida > Araneae > Theridiidae > Parasteatoda > Parasteatoda tepidariorum. Next base: position 16,029,678 of record NC_092206.1, read on the forward strand.
ACGGTAACTTTGCTCGTGATTGCCTAAACTGTTGCGTGGCAAAATGTTTAAAAAAAACACTTTTTGAACTTAAGAAAACATCATTTTTGATTAAACTTTTGTGAATAACATTTCTGAATGCTAAAGTTCTATTTTCAATACACTTTCCCATTGCATTTTATTTTTATTATATTCTACGCATTAAACCCTAAAATCTAAAAAGTATTTTAGAACCAAACTATTTTTAAAAATCTATTTACTTGGCCTTTAACAAAATAGCTGTCTTCTTAGTTTTGGTTTTTCATTAGAATTTACACTTCATTTAATAAAGTTTCGGCCTTAAAAGGTTTTACTTTTTTTATTAATATTTTTATTAATTTATTTTAAAAGCATTGGCTGAATTTAATAAAAACTAACGGTGCATATTACATAACCAATTCTTTTGTTCTATTTTAATTTTAATTTAAACTAACTATACAGTTGAATAAGCGACGCTACACGCGACTGAATTTTGGTGAAAAAAAATTTACCTTATTTCTGAAAAGATCAGATACGTAATTAAAATTTACTTTTTAAATAAAAATAAGTATTTTTCTCGAAAAATGGAGAATAGAAAAGGAATTGATAGTCTCCTACTCTATTTCAAAACTCGGAAAAAGAAGCAGTTTTATAGATTTCATGGAGTATGAAAGGATCATAGAGAAAAATTTCACAGCTTAAAAAAGTTTTTTAACTGACTTTGATCGAACAACTACATGCTGGAATATTTGAGTTCTTAAAAAATGTTCCTCAACGAAGTGCAATTCCTTTTTCACAGAAAAAAATTAAAGAAAAAAAAGACTTGGTCTTTTCTTCGTTTTATTCAATTTAACTCCCAAATTTAAAGATCCAAAACTATTTTACTGATTTTACAAAATTTTAATACAAAGTATTTTTTTATGCATTATTAAACAAAATACCTTATTTTAAATAAATTCATAATTTATTAATTTTTTTACCTCGTACTATTTTATGTTAAACAATTAAACAAGAAATTTTTCACTTTTTAAAAAAAAGAAATAACTAAAAAAATAAGCAATTAACACCATTTTATTATTTTTACGTATTCCTAATATGAGAAATATGGACTCAAAATTGTTTGAAAAGAATTTGTAATTTAATAATTCATTTCATGCTATTTATTAGCTTCAAATATATTTACGAAAACATGAAAGCGGAAGCTAGGTTGTTTAATGCCTTCTACCTAGCATGTTTAAAGGGTCCCAGCAAGAAGGTCAAATTTCCAAACTTGTAAAGCGAGAAACTTGATATATATATATATATATATAGATATATATATATATAGATATATATATATATATATATATTAATATATA
>NC_092206.1:16031540-16057450 GCF_043381705.1 Parasteatoda tepidariorum
ATATATATATATATATATATATATACTTCATGATAGTATATCGAATATAATCTTTTATTTAATTTCATGTAAGGTAAAATCAGGAAACTTTTCTCGTCATAAATTCGATATAACTCGCATAGTAAAGGACCTAAACAAGCATTGTTAAATATATTTTTTGCCGGCCAGGTGGCCGAGCGATTAGCGTGCCTGACTGCGGGTCCGAATCCCGCTCTGGGCATGGATGTTTCCTTCTCTCTTTTTGTGTTCTATGTCCTTTCTCCTTTGTGTGTGTGATTGTGTGAATGTGACCCGCCCTATAAACGGGTTTGTGGTTGTGTGGCGTGGGCGACGATACTCCACCGCCGTGGTTTCGCCACAGGTGTCCACTGGGTAACGAGAAGAGGGTAGCAGTTCTGGCACTTTCTGAGGCCAATGGACAATAGTTCCAAGTGCCCGCCATTAAATAAAAAAAAAAGAAAAATATATATAAATATATATATATATACATATTTTTCCTACTTAAAATTAATTCATAGTTTCAGAATTTATTTCCTTAAGTATTAATTAAACTTTAGTTTGCTTCCACGAAGAGCCCTTTTTCACATACAAATAGTTTTAGGATGAAATAAAACGCTAACATTATGATTTATTTCATTTAATCTCTTTGACATGGTTTTAAACAACCTCGGGATGTCAGTCATTACTTTTAGTTTGAATGTTTTTTTCATAATACTTTAAGGCAGTTTCTGGATATCAATGAAAAATGTATACATAAATACGCGTCAAATTAGTAATTTTTATCAGTAAAACCTGTTGCAACTATAGCATGAAAAAATACATTGGATAAATAATGTTTCACTTGTTTAGGCAATAATGCCAGATGGTTTAATAGGGGGTAAAAGTGCAAAATTATACTTTTTGCACAAAAAACGCTTACGTCATTTAGATTATTAGTCATATTGTTTTGAGATTGGTCTCATTCGTGTTAGTATGAAAAAAATACAACGAAAAATGTGCTTTAATTGTCTGTCTAGAAGAAGTTTTTCCTCCCCATCAAATCACCTCCATTTTCCTCAAAGAAAGGAGAAAGTGTGCAGAGGAGAGTTGGGGAGTTTTTAGGTTTCATTTATGTTAACATAACAAAGCTTTTTGTCAAAAATATCTTGGATATCAATTTTCCTGACAAAGCACCTTTTTTCAAATGCAATTAGTTAAATATTTGAGATTGGATTAAAAACTCATTTCCCTAATTTTAATTGATTCGCTAAAAACATTTTTTATCGTTTTTGTTTAATTTTAATTTAATCGCTAAAAACATTTTTGTGCATCGAAGTATATTTTGCAAATGCATTTTTTGAACGTTCAGACGTTTTCTTTGATCTACTACACACTAACTTTTAAAAAAACATATCCTTTTGATTTTTTTTTGTTCCTCTTGTTGAAGTTTACATTTTAGTGCTTTTTGGAGATTTCATATACATTTAAAAGCATTTTTTTCAATAAAATCTAGGAAATTATTTATTTTATTGCAATTTCTTCAAAATTTAAAAATCATGTTAGAATGTTCTAAAAGTAAAGATTCAAACAATTTATTTTAAGTCTATAAAATAGTTTCTCTAGAAAATAAATCTTAAATTTGCCCTTTTCATATGGTCTAAGGATTAGTAGTTCAATTAGCTAAGCATAAATGTTTTACATTTTGTATGCTCTATTTAACAATATAGCTTCACTATACTGCTCTTAAAGATAAATTTTGAAATATTGTAATAAATAGTACTATATTACCATATCTATCAATATTGTTTCCTTTATTAGTTTAATTGTCTGTTAAATGATTTGTCTGCTAGGTTATTCTATTCTTAGATGATAAAATAAAAACAAAATGCTTTATAAAGCGGAAAAAACAAAACTTGATAAAGGAATTATAGGTACAGGAATACTGCAAAGAGAAATTCTGCTAAAATTACCCTACTGCGTGGTAATGAAATTTCTAGTTAAAAAAAATTGCGTCAACATGGTAACAATACCATAACAGAACCATGGTAACAGTTAAAGACATTTTTTTCAATCTAGGAAATTATTTATTTTATTGCAATTTCTTCAAAATTTAAAAATCATGTTAGAATGTTCTAAAAGTAAAAATTCAAACAATTTTTTTTCAGTCCATAAAATAGTTTCTCTAGAAAATAAATCTTAAATTTGCCCTTTTCATATGGTCTAAGGATTAGTAGTTCAATTTGCTAAACATAAATGTTTCATATTTTGTATGCTCTATTTAACAATTTTGCTTCACTATACTGCTCTTAAAAATAAATTTTTAAATATCGTAATAAATAGTACTGTATTACCGTATCTATCAATATTGCTTCTTTTATTAGTTTAATTGTCTGTTAAATGATTTGTCTGTTACGTTATTCTATTCTTAGATGATAAAATAAAAACAAAGTTCCTTATAAAGCACACAAAACTTGATAAAGGAATTATAGGTACAGGAATACTGCAAAGAGGAATTCTGCTAAAATTACCCTACTGCATGGTAATGAAATTTCTAGTTAAGAAAAATTGTGTTAACATGGTAACAATACCATAACAGTACCATGGTAACAGTATATTGGAAGTTTCGGTTTTCAAGATTATAGTTCTTATTGCCACACATTTAGTAAAAAATATAAAAATGAAAAGCAAATTTAATCGAATAAATGGTTTTTATAATATGCTAAAGGTATCATGATAAAATTATAAAATTTCATCACATATTATTCAACAATATTTACTGCTAATTTTACGAAAACTCATTACCGAAACCTATCTGTAAAAATTACCGAATTAACTTTTAGTCTTTACCAAACCAATACTATTTATTATTTACCAAATTAATTGCTACCAATTTCACCAGAAATTAATTTTTTGGTGTTCCCATGGAGCCAAAAACTCGGTAACTTTTACAATATTCTGGTAGTTTTTACCATAAATTTTTCTTAATGCGTAATTTTAGTATATTTTTCAAAAAAAATTTTTTTTTTGCTAATTTCAGTCTACATAGCACAAAATATAATTTCTAAAAAAAAATTATTTTATCTGAATTTTAGTACAATTAAGATAAATATTTTTTCCTATATGTTATTTTTAGAAGTTATTTTTCTTCTTCTTGTTTTTCTAATTCCTGAAATATTTCCTAAACTGCTGGTAAGGAAGGGGGGGAAAAGTCAGATATTAATCTGATGTAGTTGAAAAATGGAAATTGTGAGCAAATTTTAGAAACACTGAAACAAAAATGTTTAAGCATTAAGAAAATCAGACTCAATATATCGGATTTTTTTTTAAAATTGTGATAATGGTGCTAAATGTCAAGAAGACGAAAAGTCCCATTTTTGTGAAAACTAACAAATATGTTTTTTTAAACGCTTCGAAATTTACTCCAATAACTAATTGTTAAAGTCTTGAAATCCATGCAAAAATTTAGAATCATTCATTGAACTTATTAATCTTTAGATATTTCAGATCGATATTCAAAGATATTCAAAATCACAGGTTTTATATATTCAAAATCATTTACAGAACTGAGAATAGAAAAATCTCTTAAAATTGAGAAGGCTTTTAAAAAATAATATATATTTATTAAAAGTTAAAGATACAATGCTCGTTTGAAAATTTAGACAAATATTTTCGGTAATACAGTTTCAATTTTAAAGCAGTCACACTGAGTCTAATATAGCAAAACTTTTCAAAAATACTTTAAGAAACCAACTAAAAGTCATTTTTCAGCCTACTTTGTAATGAAAACTTACATATTAGTTCTAATTAGATATAACCACCAGTAAACTATGACATTCCTTCATAGAACTTTCATGGAATACATTTATTACAAACACATTTTTTTATTCGCGTATTAAAAATCTAAATTTTTTTTTACCAAAAATGAAGTAGTTTCAGCATACAAACAACAAAAAACTCTGATTTTTTTCCTCTTCACATAAATAATGCATTTATTTCTCTCTCAAATATTAAAAAAAATTATATTTTTATCTTTTTCTTTCATATTGTTAAATATTCCAGATTAAACTACTTGAAAAAGAAGAGGAATTCAGGATGCTGGTACTTTTTACCGTAAAAACCAATTCTTNTAGGGGAGAAACATTCTCCCAATTTTGCCCATTTCCTTAACCGCCAGTAAATATTCCAGATTAAACTACTTGAAAAAGAAGAGGAATTCAGGATGCTGGTACTTTTTACCGTAAAAACCAATTCTTACCAGAACATGTTGCGGAACAAAAAAGTGATAAATCGTAATTTATATAGTAATAACTAGCGTAAAATCACTGCATTATTCTAATTAAATATATATTACTGTTTAATATTTTACAGTAAAAATGGATTTTAAGGTAAAATGGATTCTATGGATGATGCACCCAAAGTTCTGGTACTTTTACTATTATTTGATCCGAAATTTTTCAGATGAGCAAGACTTTGCTGTGTTATTTATTGTATTTCAAATAACGATGAATTCTGAAAAGCTCTTTTCTAAATGATCTTGTTTTCCTGATTTTTTTTACTTTAAAATGAAAAGTTTCAAACCTATAAAAGAAATTTGCGTAAATTGCAGAATATACTTTTTAGTTTTTTCCCTTAAATTTGCTTTCCAGGAATCTGTACCGCAGTTTTAAACTTCGTTCATAACTTCCTAAAAAGTATTAAAAAAGAAAAACACTTAACTTTTAATGCATACTTTTCAAATTATTTAAAATTTAATAGCAAAACATGTTGAAAAATAAAGTATAGCATAGAAACTTTCATAATTAAAAAAATTTGCCAAAGCTTTTTAATATGAAAACTTTACGTACTAAGTTTGAAAAATAAATGTAAAAGTTATGTCCGAAACTTAACGCATAAATGTTTTAAATTTTTGATTTTTTTTCATGTTTTTTAAAATTCTTATAAAATGTTCTGAGTATTTCTTGTATATTTATTTTAAGGAACATTTGCACAAAAAAAATTCAAAGCAATGCAGTCAATTTTGTTTTTAAAAAATAATAAAAATGTGAATCCCAGTTCCTCGAACTTGCAGCCTACGTTCCAAAGCATAACATTCCAAAGAATCATCTTGATGGCATGAGGTAAGATGATATCTCACCCGTTACCATATGTATTTCATATCTCAAAGAAGAAACTGCAAGGAATTCTTCCCAAAGGGACTGTTTTCTGCTTTTTCACAAATAACTAAAGCGGGTATGCGTTCTTAACGGTACGTGAATACATAAACTAAATACCTTGAAAGACTACAATAGTACAATATTTAAATTTTTTATCCTATTAAATAGTGTTTCTTCAAATAAACTTCGTAAATGTGACTAAAATATGACATTCTGTTAAAAAAAGTACAAAACAATTTTATACAAAATTAGATATACATTTATAAAATCTACAGTAGTATAATAACTTAAAACGCATCATTATGTATAGCAATAGTAGTGCAATTTGCATTGCAAAATTTTCTTTTAAATGCAGTTTTATTAATACAGCCAGTACGACAATTGTAAAGCACAGTCGGTCTCTAATTGTTTTTAAAAAAAATGTTATATTATCATACATTTAAACACTATTTTTTCATAACATGTATTGGTCTTTCATTAACATTTTTCAACTGAATACCAACAAATGGAAAAAAACAGTATTAAAATGGCATGGAACACAGCCCAGAAACATGAATTGCTAAATGTATTTTAAATATAATATGCTCATGAAGTATATTAAAAAAAACACTTATGACACAGATAGTTAATCTTTAGTTACAGCTAGAAAGCCTCAAGGAAAAAAATACAGCATCTAAACTTAAATATTTGATATGTTACTTTACGATACATATAAATAGTGCATTATGCATTTTTACTTTATTTTTATTTATTTTCTTGCATGAAACATTTTTATTTTATTTCAGTATTTCTTTCAAGGCAATTATGCACGGGAATTAAACTAATAAAGGAAACTATATTCATGCATCAGGTAATACATTATTATTTATTACGATATTTCAAAATTTCCCGGTAAGAGCAGTTGAGTGAAGCAAAATTGTTAAATCGAGCATACAAAATTTAAAACATTTATGCTTAGAAAATTGAATTACTCATCCCAAGACTGTATGAAAAGGGCAAATTTAAGGTTTATTTTCTAGAGAAACTATTTTATAGACTTTCAGAAACAAATTTTATTACATTACAAATAATATATATACAAATTATATTTTTTGAATTTTCTTTTTCCTTTAGAAAATTGTAACATGATTTTTAAATTTTGAAAAATGAGCAATAAAATAAATAAATTCCTACATTCAATTGAAAAAAATTGTTTTTAAATATAGATGAAATCTAAGAAGGACATACTAAATTGTAAACGCACAAAAAAATTTTAAGCAAGTACACCATCAATTAGAATTAAGTAAATGTGGTCTTAATCTGATCTCAAATATTTCAGTAAATACAGCAAAAAAAAGGGGTGTTTCGTCAGAGAAATTGATATCCAAGATATTTTTGACAAAATGCTTTGTTACGTTAATTTAAATGAAGAATGAAAACTCCCAAATTCTCCTTTGCACACTTTCTCATTTTTTGAAGAAAATGGGGGTGATTTGAGGGGGAGAAAAATAGTCTAGAAAGACAATTGAAGCATATTTTTCGTTGTATTCTTTTCATGATAACTCGAATGAGACCAATCTCATGACGATAGGACTAATAATCAAGAAGACATAAGCGTTCTCTGTGCAAAAAGTAAAAATTTGCATTTGTACCTAATAACGATTCTGACATTATTTTCTGTGTATTTTTTCTGTCAAAATGGAATGATACTTTGCAAAAACTAATCGAATAAGTAATTCAGAAGTTGCAACAGGTTTTACTGATAAAGAGTACTATTTCGACGTGTACTTTTGTATACTCTGTATATTGTTATCCAGAAACTGTTTTAATAAGTAAGATTTATTTTCCGAAGCAATTTTCACTTTAATTGCATAAAAACTATCCCGCGAAGATCAGACAAACAGTTTAGGAGTTATAAAATGTTATCCCTCAATTTCACAATAAGTGCAATTTTTAAAAAAAGATTTTTAATTCGAGGGAAAAAAACATTTCAACTTTTGAAATATCAGCTCATTGTTTCATCGCGTTTGATTAAATGAGAGAAACACGTAGAAAAATATTTCGTCAATTATCCATATTGCAATGTAAGATGCGTAAATAAGTGCTAGTACAAAATTGTAGATTCTGTACTAAAAGGATAATTTCTTCTTAAATATAAATATGATCGTTTCCAAATTGGTATCACCCAATTCACATATACATTGGAAAGTATGCTTCACTTGTCTGGGAAGAAAACATTCTATTCTCCCCTCTCCCCAATTAATGTCCCCCCTCAAAAAAAGGGGAGAGTTGGGGAGATTTAGGTATTATTAATTATAACATTGCATTGCGTTTTGTTAAAAAATATCTTGGGTATTAATTTCTTCAAATAAAAAATCACATTTTGCTAGATTAAGAGACAAATAAAACAAACAAAACATTTAAATAGAATTAAGATTGAACCAAAAATAACTTATTTTCACTCAATGCAATGTAGATTTTCCATAAGTTATTTGAATTGATTTTTTTTAATTACTTTTTCCTATTCGAAAGATTCTATTATTTTGCAACTATTCATGTACCTCAAACATTAGAGTTTAAAAATTTTTAGTTTTACTATGCTTTGAAAAATTTTCTAAATTATAGCAAATAACAATTCCAAGTTCTGTGTAAGTGTTGCAATGAAATTTTTTGTACTAAAAAGTATTAAAATGGAAATATTTATTGATTCTAAAATATGTTTCTAATTGTTTATTACTTTATATGAAAACTGAAAAAGCTTTATTTCTCAATAACAAGGAATATTACTATTTACTGATTCCTTCCCGTAAAAGTAGTTAAAAGTACGAACATTTCTTCCCGTCTAAAGGTTATTGCCTCTTCTAATCTGAACATTCGAGAGAAATTGTTCCGTTTCACATATTAATTAAAAAGCCCAAGCTGTTATTGTAAGCCATTTGCATTAAGCTTAATGCAACTGCAGTCATACAGACTGATTATATAATTATGTATTACATTTCATCTGATAATAGGAAGTGTGAAGAATTAATTTTATCGAGCATTTACACTTGAAGGTATAATGCAAGCCATGTCAGAAGCTAAAATATTTATTGATTCCGAAAGAATGTCTGAAATACATGCTTGTTTATTATATCTTGTTTATTGTATTTTATTTTGCTAAATAAATTGATTTTTATTTTTATTCATTATTTTACTGCTTTAGGTTTGTTTTTTATTATGTTATTTAATAAAATAGAATAGTTTCATAATCAGGAGCCAACAATGGAGTTATTCTAGCTTGAGATTTTTTTTAAATCATTTTTTTCAATTCCTACTATTAGTTCAAATTTTCCCTATATTTTGTTAAAATTTTCAATCGTTAATAAAATACTTTTCATCGATCCACTCAAGTTCAAAATTTTTTTCAAAACTGTTGTTGATGATGTTTGATGTCAATATAGTTTTTTCAAATATTAATTTATTAATTAAATAGGGATGAACGAAAACGAAATTAAATTTTCTGAATGGTTAAGCATTAGTCATTGCTTTAAATTTCCCTATAAGCGATTCAGTTTTTCACATATTTTAAAAATAACATCAATTATAATTTGTAGCTTATAGCTCTATTTGAACAAAATATCACTTTATTTGCTCACATTTGAACATTGAATTATTTTACATTCGCAGTGTTAAATAAATTCGTCCCGCAGTGGACTGATCGTTAAGACACGATTCCGAGCAGATCACCGAAGTCAAGCATCCCTGGCTACGGTCAGTGTGCGGGTGGGTGACCACTTGGATCAGCCTGCGTAGGGACCGAGGGTGTGCGGTATTGGTCTTCGTTAAACTAAACTACCGTAAAGTACTCGACTTCGCGTGCAGGTCGTCGGGCTACCGAAGCGGGGGTGCCATCCCCTCTGTAGAGGATCAAAATTGTATGTTATGTCTTCGGATCATCCTCAGGGATGTTTCCCAGACCGTCGCCAATAGCCCATTGTGCAGCTCTAGTGCGACGTAAATGAACAACAGCGTTGTATAAATTCAATAAGGAACATCACTTGGTAGCACGTGAGGTCCACGTCACCAAATTTAAACTTTTATAGTTATTATAGTTGTCTTATACCATCCTCCTTTTTTTTCTAATTCCTTCTATTAGTTCACATTCTCCCTTTATATATTTATATATCTTGTTTAATTTTTTAATCGTTCATAAAATACTTTTATTCATCTATTCTAGTTCAAATATAGTTTTTTAAACTTGTAGTGGATGACATTTGATGTTAATACAGTTTTTTCAAACTTATTTCATTAATTAACTGTAATTAATTAATTATAGTTTTATATTGTAGAAAAAAAGTTAGGAGTTTGGTAATTTTTTATGGTTGTTATGTTTGGGAGAATTTAGTTAGCTGCAATATCTTTTATATTCAAAAATTGTGAACTCCGCCTTCACCACTGTTTTGAGTAGTCACCTTAAAGTTGCACTTTATTTCACTGAGCAAAAACTATAAAATTTGGAAAAATGACATCATTACTAATGTTTATAGAAATGCGGGGGCTAAGGTGGAATTATAAAAAAAGCAGCATTCGATAATTAGTTCGTGAATTCTTAACTCTTAAACGTGTTTGAAAAAATACCATGTAAGCTGCTCTACAGGCTGGAGGAAATTAAATACGGAGTTAAAATTTGACATGCTGAAAGGGGAATACTTGTTAAATATCATTACCCTTTCCTAATAATTCTTAACACAGATATTTCTGGAATTCCAATTCGTTCGAAAATTGTAGGGTTTGCTTGTTTGTTTGTTTGGAATTTTCCTCAATTATTTTTGATTTGCTTAGAATTTGAAATTACGAAGGTGTTTAGAAAAATGTACAAGAAGTTCGATGGAATTGGATTCAATTATTAGATTCGATTATTAGTTCAATGGAATATGATTCAATTAAACTAAACTCAGCGGCGCAACAGCCCATAGAAGGCCAAGGCCTACTGTGCCCATCTCAGTTTTCTTGACCTTGGGCTCTGGGGTGCAGGAGCAGATATTCCGGTCAGATGGTCAGCCGAACGTGGAACCCCCAGTGTTTAGTTCCCAAGCATGCTTGGTACTCATTTCTCGACCCACTGAAGGGATGAAAGGCTGAGTCAACCTTGCCCGGCCCGAGGGTCGAACCCAGGACCTGTGGCACGGGAGCGCGAGGCGCTACCACTTAGTCCCCGGGCGTCTCGTAGTTTCTTAATGAACAAAACTCCATACTATTACTTAACTGAAAACTTTATTCACTTCAAAAATATACAAATTGGATATATCAGTCGATATGTTTTAAGCGCTTAGAAATAAATGCTCATTTTCAACACTTACCAGTGAAGAAACAAAAGTGAATTGATACTTTTTTCTTCTCATTCACATCTGGCAAGTCTTAAAAATGGGCGTCTGTTTTTGAGTGCTTGANACAGCCCATAGAAGGCCAAGGCCTACTGTGCCCATCTCAGTTTTCGTGACCTTGGGCTCTGGGGTGCAGGAGCAGATATTCCGGTCAGATGGTCAGCCGAACGTGGAACCCATAGTGTTTAGTTCCCAAGCATGTTTGGTACTCATTTCTCGACCCACTGAAGGGATGAAAGGCTGAGTCAACCTTGCCCGGCCTGAGGGTCGAACCCAGGATCTGTGGCACGGGAGCGCGAGACGCTACCACTCAGCCACCGGGCATATGATTCAATTATTAGATTCAATTATTAGTTCGATGGAATATGAAATATGATTCAATTATCAGTTCAATGGAATATGATTCAATTATTAGTTAGATGGAACATGATTCAATTATTAGTTCGATTTAATATGATTCAATTATTAGTTCGAGAATTATTAACTGGTGTTTGACGTGCTTATAGAACCATTTTGAATTCTAACATTATTGAGATTTTTTTTAAAGTTTCTGTTTATTTAAAAGTCATTGCAATTGAAAATGTTTCTTTGTATTTCGTTTTCTTTGAAAAGCAATTATATATTAATTGTTTCCCAAACTTTTTCTAAATTCACAATTTTAATTTTATAAATTCACTTGATTTCAGAAGTAAAAAATAAATAAATAAATAGAACATAAAAGAGAAATCAAATTTTGACAGATATACAGCTCATTCGAGGTGATATCTTTTTAACTTTGAGACTGCTCATGGATGAATGAGCCTATTTAATCTCTCTGAAATAGCTCATTAAAATTGCTACTCGTTAATGCTAAAACTTACGAACGGAGTATATACTTTCATTTATCACATTGAATTTATGAAGTGCACTTTTGAAAAATAGATTACGGACGCAAATATTATAAAATGTATTCACAATCTATTCATATTTATCAATGTGTATTATGACTGTGCTAAAAAGAAATGCATTTTGAATGCATTCAATGAACTGAAACACTGGAATTCATTTAACTTTTATTTAAATTAATAAAATATTCATCACTGCAGCAAATAAAGCAAATTGCAGCGCAATATATCAATTAGTATTAACCTTTGTTAGTATTCAAAAGTTGTAGCAATCATTTCCGCGTTTTAGACTACAATACGAGTTTCAGCATAATTCGTTATTAATCAAATATATCACAGATTTGATATTCATTTTCTTACAATAAACTGAAATATTTGGTATTCTAATTAATCTATTTAAATATGACGATGTGATGTTATTTCAAAATAATGGATCGAAAATTCAGTTTACAAAATACATAATTTGTAGCTACAATTTTAATTCGAAGTCTTGAAACGTATTTTAATAAATGAATGCATTGAAATTATGAAATAAAAAATTATTGTATTGTATGGTGATAATAAAATAATAATAGAAGCAAAACAACTTTTAATAGAAAACAAAATGCGTTTAAACCATTCACTTGGTAGTTTGTCCGTAGATATATTCTAACGAAATACAAAACGTCTGTTTTTCTTTTTCTTTTTTGTTGAATTACAGTTTTTGAATCAAATATTTAACAAGAAGAAATACTAAACTGTAAAGAAAATTTAACAGAAAAAATATTCATTCCTTACGCTTCAAGGTATCATTTATAAAATTTAAAAAAATTCCACATTTACTACTACAGCATGGTAATAAAAACACATATTTCGTTTTACAAAAAACCAATAAAGCTCTTCTATAAGAATTAGTATGCTTTTTGGTTGTCCTATGAGATAAAAACAAGACACATTTCACCGTATTTCGGTAGTTTTTTATGCCATGCTCTAAATGATCATGATATAATTACCAAATTTTAACCACATTTACCGAATTTTAACACATATCATTTAACGTAATTTGACAGTTAATTTTACCAAAATCATTACCTAAGTATAGCGATAAAAATTACTGAGCTTTTTGGTGTTCCCATTGAATTAGAAACACAATAAATATTTTCCTATTCTAGTAATTTTAGCAATACTTTGTTTTTCCTCGGTGAAAAAAAATGATCATTTTAAATGTGCGATAATAGTTTAACAGTTTCAAAATAAAATTTTATGACAGGTTAGAAGGGTAAAAAAGTGGACTAACTTGATAAGTTCGAAACAAACGTCCTCAAATGTCATTACTTCCTCAACGAAATAAAAGTTTCTCAATAATCAATCTACCGAAGACACCACCACATAATTTCCGCAAATGATGTTTACTAGGAGAGAAAGTAGGGATTCCAGAAGGGAGAGGATTACACGGCTTTCGAATCAAATTCCGGGCTTTTGTAGCTGGCTCTTAATTGATTTTGTGTCTAAGACCAGCACCGAATCTTCTCCATCTTATAATGAAAGAGTTCGGCGTATTTGGTTAGGATTATTCTTAGACGAATCAATTACTCTGGCCTGTATTTAACTAGTTACTTTAATTCACTGATTTAGTGGTATAAATTTTAAAAGTAGCATCCCAGAGTAATAGTTTTTAAAGAAATACGAATGCGTCATTTTTTTAACCGAAAATAAATGCATAAAATCGGTTTCAAGAGCACTGTAAAGAATATTGGATCGAATTACGGTATAAACTACGTTCACTTTGGTTTCATCCTATGGAAAATTCATTTTTTCGTAAAATTCATTTTAACTGTAGAATATTGTACCGCAATATATTAGTACCGTATTATCAAAACTGCAGGAAAGTTTGGAAAAATGTTGTAATAATACTAGAATAAAATAATCACTGAAATGTGCCATACCCTAACAAAATATGCATCACATCAGCCCTGATTGTTCTACAAATTTACTTTTTTTTAATATATGTTCAGTTCTGGTAAAATTACTGTACTGTTTGGCGTTTCTGGTAAAAAGGCCATAATTCTGGTAATAAAAACAAAATCAACGGTATCTAAAACAATAGTATGGTAATTTTTCCGTTCATATGGGAACGGTTCATTTATTGTTCTGGTTCATAGTTCTTATTAGCACGCATTTAGTAAAAAATGCAAAACTTAGCTGAATAATTGGTTTTTATGTCATGCTCTAAGTTATCATGATAAAATTACCAAATTTTACCGAGTTTGTCAAATTTTATCACATATTATAAAACCATTTTTACAGTTTATTTTACTAAAGCACTTCAGAAAAAATTATCAATTGTCCCTATAGAGCTAAATACACATTAAGTTTTACAACATTCTTAGTTTTGACTATGTCTTTCTTCTCAGCGATGAAGCTATGTAACTGTTTTAAAGATACTGTATTCGTACTGTATATTTGTTTATTTGTATCTGTACTTTTGTGTTTGTACTGTGTACTGTATAAATATGAATTTTCTTTCAATATGTGTTTGTCTTATAAAATCTCAAAATAAATAGTAATTAACAGATACATTACACAAATAAGTTTTTACACTCCTATTTAGTGTTTACTTAAATTCTCATTATTTTTTATTTTAAATGCAATTTAATACTTTACATGAACCTATTGAATAAATAATTTATTTTACAGTCGTATTGAAACCGTGAAAGCGCAATTCAAATTCTTCAGATAATATTTAAACACTATCTTTACTGAATTTG
Organism: Parasteatoda tepidariorum; assembly: GCF_043381705.1. NCBI lineage: Eukaryota > Metazoa > Arthropoda > Arachnida > Araneae > Theridiidae > Parasteatoda > Parasteatoda tepidariorum. The sequence continues at coordinate 16,045,646 of NC_092206.1, forward strand.
TTTATTTGAAAGATTATATTTGAGTCATTAACTTAAGTGCTCCAATATCAGACATTCAACGTTTTGTTAAAATAACAATGTTGGAATAACATTGATCTCATTTCTAAACTAGATTTTTTTTGTATTACAACAATATTATTTCTCATTCGATCTTTGATGTCTCTTCAATAACGCTTTCTCTGCATGAATCACTTTATTATTTAAATAAATAGTTTTTGGAATTAAATTATGCTTTTATCAAAATATAACCTTAGATTGAATTGATTTTTGAGTTATTAGTTTTGCTTTCTAACAAAACATGACTTCGTTTACCAAAAACAAAATTAGAATGTATTTTTGTTTAATGAAATTCATAGCATCTAGATCAATTGTAGAAAATATTTGCCTTGTGAAATGAAGCTCTTTTTTAAAAAACAAAACTATTTCTGTTCGTAAACTTACTCAGATAGTATTAACTCTGCCGGTACATCAGTATTAAAGTGTAAGCATTAATTTGATTGCTTTGCCCTATTATCCATGATTTTGTTTACCAAAAACAAACTAAGAATGTATTTTTGCTTTATGAAATTCATAGCATTTAGATCAATCATAGAAAATATTTACATTGTGTAATGAAGCTCTTTTGTTTTAAAACTATTTCTGTTCGTAAACTTACTCAGATAGTATTGACTGCCGGTACATCAGAATGAAAGTGTAAACATTAATTTGATTGCTTTGCCCTATTATCCAAGAATCACAGTACAGATTGTTACTATTTGAGCTAATAAATTGAAACTGAAATTCAATTTTTCTCTCGTAAACAACTTAATTTCATTCTCAGTTAATTCCGTTGCTGGTGATGTTAATAAATGAGGTATTTAATAAATCTATAGTCTGAGTGTTCTTGTGAATATTGTAATCCTTCAACACTTCTTTAGCTACTGACATAGACTTCTATGAATCATTCTACATCAAGAAAATTTATAATAATAATTTACATGATCCTTCTTTTAGTCTCCCATTCTTTCTCTATATTTTGAAATATGTTTCAAATTTAATTCTACTTCTCTTTCAGATGGAGTTCCCATCCAAATTTCTAAGCTACGTCGCTTTCTTCCTTCCTTCCTGTGTCGATTATCTTGATCATTCGTGTTTCGTTTTAACTATTTTCTAAATTTTTTCCTTGTATCAACTTCTTTGTTTCGCTTTTTCTTTTGTCATTATGTGTTTCGACACTAAAGAAATATCTTCCCAGACCCAGTAGGGTTTATTTTCACTCTATAAAAATTTCATGCAAACCTGAAAATGTTTTTTTATAAGATTTCGGTACCTTCTAACCTTAAAACGCTTTGTTGTTGCATAGTACTCAGCTTTCTGTGTATTTCGCTATAACGCAAAAACTTTTTCAGCAAATAGAAAAATAATTTTTCGCACAATTATGAAATTCGTTTATACAATGATAATACCATGCAAAAAAAAAATTTTTTATGTCTTTATTATCTTTAAATATATTATTGATTTTTGTTCACCCATATATAAAATTCGTCATTTAAAAGGGCAGATGTGTTGACCAGTGTTTTAGGGAGTACTATATTTAGTGTACCAATATTATCCTACTATTGAAACATTTTCTACCTTTAATAATTTTTTTTTATTATTATTAAATTCAATAACATAAAAAATTGAATAATTATTTAAATCTGTTTTTCCATGTATTATCTTTGGATAAGCGAATTTTTAATTGTATGCAAAATTTTTAGATTCCCTTAGAAAGTTAGTCATGGTAAAATGCACTAACAGTAAAATTAGCATTTAAGGGTTAAAAGATTCGATCGCTTTCCTGACTAAACTATTGCCATCAGCTTTTCNCATTGCATCTAGATCAATCATAGAAAATATTTACATTGTGTAATGAAGCTCTTTTGTTTTAAAACTATTTCTGTTCGTAAACTTACTCAGATAGTATTAACTGCCGGTACATCAGTATGAAAGTGTAAACATTAATTTGATTGCTTTGCCCTATTATCCAAGAATCACAGTACAGATTGCTACTATTTGAGCTAATAAATTGAAACTGAACTTCAATATTTCTCTCGTAAACAACTTAATTTCATTCTCATTTAATTCCGTTGCTGCTGATGTTAATAAATGAGGTATTTAATAAATTTATAGTCTGAGTGTTCTTGTGAATATTGGAATCCTTCAACACTTCTTCAGCTACTGACATAGACTTCTATGAATCATTCTACATCAGGAAAATTTATAATAATAATTTATTTAATCCTTCTTTTAGTCTCCCATTATTTCTCTATATTTTGAAATATGTTTCAAATTTAATTCTACTTCTCTTTCAGATGGAGTTCCCAACCAAATTTCTAAACTGCGTCGCTTTCTTCCTTCCTTCCTGTGTCGATTATCTTGATCATTCGTGTTTCGCTTTAACTATTTGTTAAATCCCTTTTTTCCTTGTATCAACTTTTTTGTTTCGCTTTTTCCTTTGTCATTATGTGTTTCGACACTAAAGAAGTATCTTCCCACACCCAGTAGGGTTTATTTTCACTCTATAAAAATTTCATGCAAACCTAAAATTTTTTTTATAAGATTTCGGTGTTAACCTTCTAACCTTAAAACGTTTTGAGGTTGTAGCATAGTACTCAGCTTTTTGTGTATTTCGCCATACCGCAAAAACTTTTTCAGCAAATTGAAAAAAAATTCCCGCGTAGTTATTAAATTTGTTTATACTTTTACCATGAAAAAAAAAATTTTTTTTGTATGTCTTTATTATCTTTGAATATTTTACTGATTTTTGTCCACCCATATATGAAATTCGTCATTCAAAAGGGCAGATGTGTTGACCACAGTTTTTGGGAGTACTATATTTAGTGTACCAATATTACCCCACTATTAAAAATTTACAACCTTTAATTAATTTTTCTTATTATTATCAAATTAAATAGCAAAAAAAATTAAATAATTATTTAAATCTGTTTGAATCTGCTGCTACCATTTGCTGAATCTGTTGTGCAAAAAATTTTAGATTCCCTTTCCAGTCATGGTAAAGTACACTAACAGTAAAATTAGCATTTAAGGGTTAAAAGATTCGATCGCTTCCCTAACTAAACTATTGCCATCAGCTTTCCCAAATTGTGGTGACATCTCTTGATATTGTGACTTTCTGGAATCTTAATTGCTCGAAAAAAGTATCTTTATTCAAAGGAAAAAAAAATTGTGTCTGATTTTGCTTGTAAACATCTGCACTAATTAATTAGCATATTTTAGATGAGACTCCCGATCCATCAAGATTGTGTCCTAGAAATTCGAGAATTAAAACGGGTTGCATGTACAAACTCAATAAAGTTGGATCCTCTAAAGAATAAATCTAAATTTAAATTTGATTTTCTGGAGTTTATATGTAATATCAATTGATTTGTGTTTTGTATTTCTGTGCCTCTTATCACAACAGCCTCCAAAAAAATACAAAAACGAGGTTTACCATTTGCTATTTTTTAACCAAGTAACAGTAGGGGAGAGTGGGGTCAATTGTAACAGGGTACGATTGTAACCGAGCAAAAATTTCGGATGTCGGGTTCTAGATTTGCTTCCTAGGTGGCGCACAAGGCGTATTTAATAAATCTACATGTTCACCCCTGCTGGCAACCATTTTTATGTACTTTTGAAAGAGTTACATCACAAAAGATATTTTCACGCTACATAAGTACTTTTTTTGGTATTAGAATATTATATTGTAACAAAGAAATTTTGTTTAAACAAATAAAAATTATTAACCGAATGTGTAAGTGACCACCTTAATTGACATTTCCCCAAAAAAAGATTGGTTTTGTTAATTAACTAGCATTCTTTTTAACAAATGAAGCTGAAATGGCGTCTTGGGGACGATTGTAACAAAGTAAAGGGACGATTGTAACGGCTGAAAATAAATAATCTTATGTTTACAAACCATTACTTAACTCTTTAAGAACCACCAATAGTTTCCTAAATCAATTATATTATGTTGTATGTGCATTACTTCATTTGTCACCTTTCACAGCATAAATTAAAATTTTTAACCCCTTAAAGTTAAAAGTTTAACCCTTTAGGTCTCTGCTCATTATTATTTTTACTCCTAAAATATCACTACTATTTTGATCAATAAAAAATATATCAAAACTATGATAATATGTATAATTAACTATGCTTTAGTTGAATTTATGAACTGGTTCAATTGACCCCGTAAGCGGGGACCATTGTAACAAGTGCACGACTGTCAAAAATTGTTAATAACTAATATAATAACATTTAAAATAAGGTATTTCTTTCCTAGTAGAGGATAGTCTACTTTACTCGTCTGTCAATTAATACTTAAAATATATTGGATTTTTTGTTAGTTAAAAATAGTTAAGTAAAAAATGTTACAATTGACCCCACTCTCCCCTAGTTTTTTATAAAAGCTTTAAAAATCATAAATTTATCATAAAAGGTAATTTAACCTTAAACCATTTCCGTGAAGATAAAAATAAAATTCAGATACAAGGTTGCAGTAAGATAAAATGCTTTTTCGGGTAATTTATTGTAAGGAAACTCTAGTATGTCTGTTCCCGTGATATTATTTGTACTTTATTCAGTTTGTTTAATAGCATATGTAGCGTAAAGTATACCTTATCTACATTTAGAATGTTATGACTTATGACGTGCTTAAAAATGCTGCCAGAAATAAAACTCTCAGTTTTGACGATTCCGCTAACTTTCTGCTGTATTTTATCATTTTTTCACTCATTTCGTTACAGTATCAAGTGATTATTGATAAAAATGCGAAAATTCAAATGATTGATCTCTCATTTTTTTTTAGTTCTGAGAATTTCTATTATTTTTCGCTGTTATTCCAGTTTTAAATTAAATAAACTTTTTCAACTTTTACTGCATTAAGTCAGAAATGTAGTCAAAATTAAACGATCAAAAGAATCAATCTGAAATGAAATGCGCAACCGCTTCCGGGGGTTGACGAGTGATGGAGAACAAGTGGCAAATTCACCTAGCAAATTGCAAAAAATAGCAACCTTTGCAAGAAAATAATATTTAAAAAAAATACCTTCGTGGATTTAACATTTAATAATGTTTTAATTCATAAAATATATGCTTGAATAGATCACCACTAAAACACATTTTTATAAATTTTATGAAATGTAATTGTTCTGGAAGAATAAGCATTTTTTGTGAAACTATTTCAATTGGTAGCGTAAAAATATTAAAAAAACGAATTAGTTAAGAAACTCACGTAATTAAACCAGTAAAATTATTTAATCTTTTCGTTGAAATGTATATCTCATAAAAACAATATTTTTTTCTGAGATAATTAATTTGGTTGCGTGAAAGTTTTACATTTAACAATAAAATAATTCACAAAATTCATGCTTTAATAGAAACTGACTAAAGAATTCCTCTTATTTTTTTCCTCTTTTTAGAATTGGTTTCTTTTTCAGCGCAAGCAGTCTCGAAGAAAATATTTCAATTTCTAGTGAAAAAATGTAAAAAAAAGTTTTTTTTTTAGGAAACTCGTTTAGTTTAGAGAGTTTTAGAAGAAAAATACACTTTGGAATTTGAAATAATCTTTCCAATAAAGAAATAGAGAACACTTTAAATTTATTGAACGTCTTGAATTACGCGTGAGCTAGTTCCCTTTTCCGATTGCTTAAATTCGATCGTTTTTTTATGGATTATCAAAACTTTAAATAATGTAATTTCAAATTTGTATGAAATTCGATTTAGATGAAATTATTGAAATTATTTAGATGATTTAAAATTAATTCCTGCTCTGATATAATTATAGAATAATACTTATTGAAGCAAAATAAGCACATCAATGTTCTTTACTGTTTCCAAAATTTGAAATATGATAAGCGGACGACAAAAAAAGGCAACTCCTAAAACATAATGTTTTGCTATGTTAATGCTTTATTTTAAACATATAAAATTAGCATATTTCTAAAAAATCAAGATATGAAATCAATTTACACGGAGAGAAATATTTTAGTAAATTTACCGTACTGCATGGTAATGACAAATCTGGCTAAAAAATGAAAACAAACATATTTGGCTAATAAAACCAAACTATTTGGTATTTAAACCATTCATTTGGTAGTTTTTACTTTCATGTGGCAACAGTTTACTGGATATTTTAGTTTTCAAAATCATAGTTCCTATTGCCACGCATTTAGTAAAATTTACAAAGTAACCTTAACCAGTAAATTTACAAAGTAACTTTAACCTGAAAAGTAACTTTAACCGATTAGAAGGTTTTCATGTCATGCTCTAAGGTGCCGTGACAAATTACCACATTTTATTTCCTTTACCAAATTTAATCACCATATATTATTGTCAATTTTCAAATATCATTGACAAAGCGTTTCAATAAAAATTACAGAGCATTTTGGTGTTTCCTTAAATCCTGAAAACTATAAATTTTACCATGTTCTGGTAGTTTTGACTATACTTTATTTCTCAGAACACTTTCCTGTTTTGATGTAGTTTTAACATGTTGTATTATCCAATATTTATTAAAAAAAGTGAACTAAAGGAAAAACCAGTCATTATTTTGTACTTCGGGCAATAGAGAGAATACACGGAGAGAGAAAAATCACGAAAACCTCCCACGGTTAGCCTGATGGCAAGGGGACTCTTAACCATGATCCGTCTACCTATATTTTACGTGAGCCTGGTGAGGAATTCGTATTGGTCAGCCATCACTGGGTTTCAAACCCGGTTCACCTCATTGGAAAGCGAAAGTTCTATCCCTTGAACCACAACGACTACGGCTCTAGAGACAATATATTTGCAATCTTTAAGCAAAATAAATAAATTTATTCGAAAAAAACTAAATTTCATTACTTTTCAGTATAAGAAGCAGTTTCGTTTTTGTTCAGAACTTTAAATTAAAACAAATAATGTAAATTGTGTTATGCATTAAACTATACTTATGGTACATATAACTATACATATAACTATTGAAAAGATCACGGCAAATTAGAATGCATTTTCTTCTTGGAAAAGGTATGAAAATTATTGAAAACTGCACATATGTAGTACCTTGAAATAGCATATGTATAACACGTTGTAATATGTTGTTATGTTACATTAAATATCATGTTCTGATAGGCTTTGCTGTCCCAAAATATAATTACCACATAGATTAAGCGAAATAAAAATTTTGATCCATCCAAGAATTTTAATTAAAATTTTAAATCAATTAAAAATCTTTCCTCTAACAAGCTAAAAATTCATATAGATAATGTTATGAAATCCTTTTAAAAGGGAAAAAGAAATCTTAAGGAAAATTGTATTTTAAAAAATAAAATTAAAAAAAAGAAGATCTAAGTTTAAAAAATATCTTTAAAAGAAGTGAATCTTACTTTCTCTAATCAAAACATTCATTCTAAGCTCCGAATGCTAACTTTTCGTGAGGTAATTCATAAGTTAAAGGTTAAAATCATATTATATGATATGGCCAATTCAAGCTATAAATGTTAAAGCCATAATTAGATATGAAAATATCACGAATGTTGCTTTAAGGTTCTTAAAAATGTTCCTGGCAAACACTCTCCCCTGCTATTTGTACAATGTACAGCAAACATAAGCAATTTAAGCAATACTTTAAAAATATAATTAAACAGACCATGAAAATTAAATGAAATAGAGTTTCAAAATAAAAAAAAAATAGAATTTCAAAATAAATTTAAGTAGAACATCAAAATTAAATTAAAGAGAGCTTCAAAATAAAACTAAACAGTACTTCAAAATGAGATTAAATAGAGCTTCAAAATTAAATTAAATATATAATAAATGGATTGTATAAAATCAAACATAGTCATCAAATTATGCTCGTATGTTTTGGGCAAATAATCACGATAGACAATTGCAGTCCAATAATTTTAGATTACTAAAACCTATTTCATGTCGATTACTACTTTGAATAATATGACTTGACATTTTAAATCTGTAAATTATTTCGTTATGCATAATCATTTTGATTGAAAAAAAAACCAACTTTTTAAAAACTAATTAATACTGTCTTAAGATTGTTTTATAATTCTGTCCCACGCAGAAACAATTTGTTGACTTTGTATGAATAAAGGCATAAAAAGCAAAAACAATGATCATTTTTGTTTATTTTTAATGAGTAATATCCCTCTCCCAAAGGCACAATTTAATATTTCTATTTATTTCCCTAATATCACTTTCTTGAAAGTTATGAATAAATTTAAATTAGTTCACATCTGAATAAAATAATTTAAGTTAATTATTCTCTGATATAAAAACCTCAATATCTCTAAGAACGTAATTATACATTATTCATTTAGAAAGAAAGTGGGAAATATTCCATTGTAAAAGAATATTAACTAAAGAGTATTAAGAGAATATTCTATAGAGAATAGTACTGAACAGTTAATCTGAATTTTTTCAGTTCCAATTATTTCAAAAGTCTTTGATTTTTTTCGATGAATTAATTGAGTAAATGAAGAAAAATAATATGTTTAGTAGAGATTAAATCTTAATTTATTAAATGTCATCAAACTAATTAGTTTTCCTTATAGGGATTACAAATCATACTTATTTGAATAATTAACTTAAAACACGTTCGCATTATTCGTGCTATTTTAGGAACTGAATTTACCTTTATAAATATTTGCGAGGAAAATTTTAATGATGTCAAAAGAATTCCATAATCATTAAACTTTCAAAATATATTTTTCAGAGAAATTGGATTGTAGATACGGTCAATATTTTGGTCATTATATTATCAATTGATTAGTTTTTATAGGTTATCAGATAGGTTGCTAGAAATTCAGAAATGTCTATAAAATTATCCCGGTTGAAACCACAATGTTATAATGCAATATAAACTGATTATCTTCTAATTTTTATTTGTTTTTTTTTCATTACCCATTCATGTGCCATTTTATTTTACAATTGCGTTGTATATTGTAATGCTAATATCGTATATTGTATTGCGCTAATATTGTACATGGTATTTCATGCTTAAAAGTACCTCTTTCATTTATTGGATTAATTACTTTGCTTTACGAACTTAAAACAACGCCTATTTATAATAAAACGCCTATTTTTATAGGCCATTTAATTTCTGAAAAGTTCAATATTCTATATTGCAGTTTTAAAACCACATAAAAAATTCACCTTTAAGTCCCTTTTGTAAATGATGTCAAGTGTTTGCTAAGTTTTGGAAAGTAGCCGACCTTGCTCTTATTTTTCTTCTTTCAGTTCAAATTTTATACGCGAGGAGTCTGAAAGAAGAAGTTCCCAAGCAAAACTTTTGAAACGCAAATGCAATTACTTGAGGAAATTCTGTAATTTTATTTAATTACACAACATCGATTTGTTTTGGAAAAGTTTAAAATTCCAGTGAATGAAAATATAAAGTGAATTTCTCGCATGAATTTTTCAATAGGAGAGAGTTATACGTGAATTTGGCATGATACAGTTGACAAGCAACTTTGCAAACCTTACAAAAACCAATTTTTGCTCTAAGAAAGAAAAGATGGAAACAAGAAACCAATAAAATAGGATGAAATTTATCGCGTTTCCGATTCTATGGGATAAACAAAAAACTCAATAATATTCCAGTCATTTACCGAAGCTCTTTGTCAATTTTTTGGTAAAATTAACAATAAAAGACGGTTTTATATTATGACAAAATAAGGAAAATGTAGTCAAAACTGGAAATTTTATCATCATGGCATAAAAGCCATTTATTCAAATGAATTTACATTTTAGTTTTGTAAAGTTCAGTGCCTGCCATTCGAAAAAAAAACATTTTAGTTTTGTATTTTTTTTTTCCATATGTAATAAGAAATGTAATCTTGAATATCACAATTTTCGGTATACCGTTACTACGTAAACGGTAAAATAACCAAATAAATTGTTTTTAAATACCGTATATTTTATTTGAAAAGTTATTACCATAGAGTATGGTAATTTTACCAGAAATGCGCCATAAGTATGGTTGCGCCATAAGTGCAAAATCCTTAAATAAATTTTAGGGATTCATGTACTTGGCCTATTGGTAGCTCGAAGAGACAAAAATTAAGGGATCGTATACATGATTTGTTCTTTTTCTATTGTTATTAGTTTCGTTGTTTTTCTTTGAATGTTAGCAAGGAGGTAAGGATTGCCAAGATATTAAGCTTAAAACTTCTTTCACTTCAATAGATGCAAAATACGTGGCAAACGAACTGAAGTTTTAACAATGACATGATGTTATTAAAAAAATAATAATAATAAATTCATTAAAACGAAAAATTTCATTATCAAGAATTTAATCAAAATCAGTAAAAATTCTACTAGTATGTGTTTTACAAAATAAAACTTAATAAACAGGATCCTGCACTACAAAAAAGAGAAACTAAATCAAATTACAGGTAAAAGAATCAGAACTCATGATGCCTGTTCTTTTTACAGCAAAATCCATTTTTCAAATTTCACTGATCACTTCATACCGCTGATCACCTTCAGTTCCACGGATCAAAAAATCTGATATAGCATAATTTTTGCAGTAATAATTACCATAAACCACTGAATTACTTTAATTAAATAAATTTTACTGTAAATATTACAGTATAATAAATGGATTACAGTTTAATAAATGGTTAAAAGGGATTTTACGGATAATGCACAAAAAGTGCTGGTACTTTATACCGTAATTTGATCTCAAATTTTTTGCTATATGGTATGCCCAATAAATAAATATTTTTATTTTAATCTCATAGCTTCAATTCTACATAAGGCAAAAAGAAAGCGTATATAATTTGGGAGAAATAAAAATGAATTATTTCCTTTTATGTAAAATTTCTGAAGTTACATGATTTTTCAAAATCAACTTAAGGTAATTAAATATCCCTTTTCTTTAGTTTTAGGACGCACATGGAAAAATAGGCTCGTCGAGGAAAAATTCGTATAAATAAAAATTTTGTAGTATACAGACAAGTAACATTTTTACGCTAGTAATATTTCATTGGTTTAAAAAGGGCACCTATGATTTTTATTCATTGAAGACAGTTGCACTCTTTGTGCTAAATTTAATCTGATGTTTTCCTGCACTAAATTTTTCAAATTAAATATAAAATTTGATCCCTCATCAAAGAAAAGAAAAGAAAAGAGCAATTTGACTGCAAGAAAATGTAAGGAAAATTTATATCAAATTAATATTTTTGAGGAGTCTCCAAAAGAAATTGAATAAGCAAGTCAGAAACAATCTGTAACTACTAAAGATAGAGTTTTTCAGTCTCATTGCTATCGCATTACTAGGCAGTCTAAATATTTTTTGTGGATAAATTTGAAATTGAATACTTCCAGCTACAAGTAAATAAAGTATTACAAATATATTAAATGTAGATGTTATAATCTTGTTTGTTTTTTTCCATAATTCAGCTTTATGCAATTCCATTTTCAAATAAACACACAAAATTGTAAAACAATTTACTTTACTTGAATTATGTACCTGCATTAATGAGGGTATCGGTTTTTAAATCAGATTTAGTTTTTAAAAATCATCAGATATATCCTTTTTCTTCTCATCGAAACATCCCTGAGTAAAAATGAATGGTCAAAACTACAGAATATAATTTAATTTACAATGTTTTTAGCTCTAGGAACACCAAGAAACTTGGTAATATTCTTGGAATGCTTTGTTAATAATTTTGGCAAAATTAACAGCAAAATATGGTTGAGTAAAATATGGTAAATATGGTTCATAGTGGTTAAGACAATTAGTTATATTTAAACCAATTTTGATTATAATAAAAATACTATATATATATA
>NC_092206.1:16058289-16092384 GCF_043381705.1 Parasteatoda tepidariorum
ATACACATGTACACAAACAACATGTTATAAATAGCATCTTCCCTATAGACAAGTTTTACTTGAATAGTTGAGCAGGAAGAATTTAAAATGAAGGTTTTTAAGAAAGTTTAAAAATGAGAACTCTGCCAGCACTTTCCGTAAATATTCTCTTTTATCAGTTTTCCAATTAATGTTTAAAAAAGTTTTAAAATTAGCATTTAAATTTATGTAATAAATAAAGCTCTTCATCACGTTTTGTATCATATAACTCACTCTACCGTAATCACAATTATTAATGTACATTTCCAGTATCCTTGTCAAAAATAAATTAAAAGTACATTCCTATTTTTTGTTTGAAAATTAAAAAAAGAGTTTGAAGCAAAACTGAATTAGCAGTCCATGAGTGGAATCAAAAAAAAAAAAAAATTAGTAAAGCCAGATTATTTGCCAGATGATGCTTGGAGGCAAAGGTTCTTGATTTTTGCAAAACTGTGACACACGTGTCCCGAAGTAACACGGTCACCATCTAAGAGTGGTATGCGATCACTTACTGAAAAATAGTGATATTGCCTTTGGGAAAAAGAAACAAAAACAATGATTGAGACATTAAAAATATTCAAAAAATATTTTCTTAGTTTAAGTCATAAGTGGCTAATCTGTGACACACATTCTACAATACATTCTACAATGCAGCATGGACACCATCTAACAGTGGTATGCGATCTCTTATTGAAAAATTGTAATATTGCTTTCAAGAAAAAGGAACAATAAGTCAGGCATTGGAAACACTCATAAAAATCTAATTACATAATTAAAATTTATTCCTAATTAAAACTATTCAGAAATTGCTCTATAAAAAATTGTTCTAGAGTAAAAAAAAGTAAATACTTTTCCCAACAAAATACTTGCTTTTTCTTAGGTGGAGAAATGTTTAAATTTTAATGATTATCAAATTTGCTTCATCATCATTATATGTGCTTGAAATTCGCATTTATTCATAATTTATTATCGCATATTATTTATTATTTTATTTCGCTTTATACCTTTATTTACTCATTAAAAAATTAATTTCACAATAAAAATAAGGCTAATAGATCAAGATAAGGCAAATAAATAATAGATTTCGCGTCTTCAGACTTGAACTAGAAATCCCCTCTAGCTGGATGCCTTAGGTTGTTACCCCCTTCATCCCACTCTCTGCATGAGCTTCATAGCGATGTTATGAAAAAATTACTAGTGATTCGCTTAAAGAAGACATTAACAACATAATTACTTATTTAATTGATCGTGAGAAGGATACCATTCTGAATAAAAATTGTCTTGAAATAAATATAATTGTCTAATTAACCTTTTTGTGCAATTAGTGAGAAAACGTTATTAAAATTAATGAACCATTAACATATTTGTGCTTGAAATTGCTTCCTATTTTAGGAAATTTTGGATGAAAGAATTTCGAAAAAAAAAGATAAAAACCTCGCTGTGATTTCAGAAGAAAACAGTAACTGAAAAATTCATTAATAAATATAATGTCTGATAATACCAGATACTGGAAAATAATATAAGAAAAAAATAATAGCTAAAGAATAAAGTTATATGTTAACGAAATAACTTATTTATCATTTAAATTAAGTAAGATAAAATAAAATTAATTTAATAGTTAAATATTTATAGCTTTATTTCCTTTTAATATTTACAAGTTTATTGAAAGACAAGTACAATTAGAAACGAGCACATCTGTATTGGCCCAGGATAGTAACCAAAATAGATTTTAAAAAATTATGGTAATATTACTGTCCTGTGTCGTTATGATATTTCTGGTAAAACATAATTCTCGTATATCAAAGTCAAAGTATACGCTATTTAAACAATCCATTTGGAAATATTTCTATTCATATGGTAAAGGTTTACCGAAAATTCCAGTTCCAAAGTTATAGTTTCTACTATCACAAATTTAGTAAAAAAGGCAAAATTGAAAAGTAATTTAAAACGAATAGTTGGATTGTATACCCCGCTCTAAAGTATCACGTTAAAATTACCAAATTTTACCACATTTATTAAAATATCACTTATAATAAAACCATATTTTATCAGTAATTTACAAAATCATTACCAAAGCACATCTGTAAAAATTTCAGAGCTTTTTTGTGTTGATGGAGCTCGAAATATGGTAAATTTTACGATATTCTGGTTGCTTTCACTATATTATTTTTCTCAGTGTATATAGCTCTAACTTTATCACGTTTTAATCTACTAATACCACACACCATTTTTTGCGATTTCTTAGCAATTTGTAAAAACATTTAAAATATTGACCATTTCATGATTTACAAATAATGTATTTTTTAAATAAATAAGTGAAAACATTTCGTCATTGTTTTTTATTTTATGAATTTCAGAATTCATGTTTGAGCAAGTTTTCACGCTTTTCAGAGTTTCTTTCTTATATTTTTGTTTCGCAAATTGCGAAATTTAAACTGTTAATGCCTAGAGATGCCTAATCATGCGTAACTTTAACTGTTGTTGTACTAAACACTACTGTTGTACTAAAAATACGTCAGTGATTCATCAGTTACAAGTTCATCTAATAAGTTCATAAGTTTCATTCTCAAGTAAAATAAAGTTAACGACTTTTTGGCCTTAAGAACCACCAATTTACTGAATGATAAGATTTAAGTGATATAGTTCAGACTCTGGCTTCGACATCTCTGAGAAATACAAAAATTGATTTAGCGTGCAGTAATAACTTAATGCTGCATCACTAAAATTAATAAATTTAAAACTCGAAATTTTTTTTCAAAATTTCTTAATTAATTTCTTATTACTGTCTTTCTAATCATTAGTGCAAAATATGTAGCTGTAATTTAAAACACAACAAACAGCTGTAAAACGAACAGCTGTAATTTAAAACACATTGTACTTTACGTTTACGACTTTACTATTGTACTTTACGATTTGTCACAAAATATTAATTATGCAGTAGCTGCTGTACTGCAAAAAATTATGGTACAAAATATGATAAAAAGAACTGAAATTCAGAGTATTGCTACTTTTTACCGGAAAACGTTATGGATTAAAAATCTGATTTACCGTAATTTTCACAGTTATAATTACTGTAAAATCACTGAATTACTCACATTAAATAAATATGTCTGTAAAAATTATGGTTTAATATTTTATGGTAAAAATGTATTTAATGGGAAAAGGAATTTCACGGATGAGGCACCCTAAGTGTCGATACTTAAAACCGTAATTTGATTCGGAATTATTTACAGTGTAACGGGCAACGCGAAATACAGCTAGAATTGCAAATTATGTAAGTCACGCAACTCTGCGTTATACATTAACAATACAAATCATTATTTAAAATTGCATTTAAAAAATTTATTCGTAGTTAACCCCTTCCTTCTCGCACCCGTTAAAATGACGGGGTGAGATTTCGCCCACTATTTCTCGCTTCCGTGATATTGACGGGCTGGAGTGTTCAGTAGTAACGCACCAATAAGAATAAAACTAATTCATTTCTTTCGCCCGGAAAACATTATATTTCTCATTTTACACACCTGATGGCAGTACCAGGATATTTTTAAGGTAATTGTAGATTGTTAGTTTATTTTAGACTAGTTGCAGCACTAATAAAATACGTAATGCAAATACAAAAGCCAAAAAAATAGGCACTTTCATGACCGTTTTCTTGAAAATTAACCGATCGTTAAGGAGTTAATGAGCTTGTGAAAATGTCCGAGTTTCATATTTCTGAAATAAATTGCTGAAAATATAAGTTGGGAAATAATTATATTATTAATAGAAGCTTTTAAAAAAGTTTTAAAATTGTAAACAAACTAATTAACGATTAAAATTTTGAAACATTACGCACATCATGATTTTGCAAATAATTAACCAATTTTATTCATTTAAATAGTCATTAAATTACCATTACAATATTTTGAAGGATCTGCACTTTCCATTAGTTTAATAAGTACTAATGCATAATTCAGCCAGTCAATGCTGTTCTAAATAACAAGATCATTAAGAATTCATTTCCAATAATCAACGTTTCGAGATTTTCAACTCAGAAAATAGCTTCTTCTTGGAACTTGAAATCATGCTTAACTGTAAATCCGTGACATTAAGAAAATTCATAAAATGATGAGTGTGTAATTATTTAGATAAAAGTTGAACAATATTTTACATGATTAATAATTGTTTAGTATGTTATGAGCATGATCAAATTATTGCAATACCTAAAAAGTAATTAGTTGCAGTAAATTGTTATAAACAAAATTTGTTTTTAATGAAATGGATTTATGTTTCGTTTTATAAAAATATCTTACAACTCTGATAATAAATTTTTTAAAAACTTTTTACTAAAATAAATATTCAAATAGTACAAATACATGGAGCAAAACAACAGACCATCAAGAATAACTTTTGATGTAATGAACGGATTTTCACGTTTTAAAGCTCAATCTTAATGACTCAAGGAGGTGACCTCAAATATATTAATTAAGAAATACAAACTATCAGTTACGTTAAGAAAACAGTCACGAAAAGGTACTTACTATGAATAAACATGCTTTTTTCGAGAGACTCGGCTTTTAGACCCCCAAAATATAGAAGGTAGCCACAATTTGCGAAATATGGTCCCAATAGTTTGGTCAGGGGAGCTGCCCAAAGTTTGGACCCCTTAATGTCAATTCTATTTTTTTGCGTATTTCAACATGGCTCGAGAATATTTTAAGCAAATAGAAAATTGTTTGCACACTAAACTCGTTTTTCCAAAGGTAATTCTGCTCAAAAAATAACTGACAGTGAATATTTATTATTTTACTTTTTATTATTTTGTTTAATAACAATCAAAACATTTTGATTATAAGGTATACATCTTTACATCATTTTAAAGAATGTAATTTTGCATTGCAAATTACGAAATTTGACAGAAACCGGTCGAATAACTCCTGATTAATCGAATTTTTGAAAAAAGATGAAATTGGAATCTTAAATGTATTATACTTTATTTTATGTCGACTTATTTGTAATACCTGCAATTACAAGATGTAATATAAAAAGATAATAAAAAAGTATGACAATTATTTGGTATGAAGCATTGACTTGTAATTTATTTATTTCTTTAATTTTTTGTAATTCGTGAACACTTTTATTACTTCTGAACCCGACAGATTCTGGAAAATGGTACTGAGAAAAAAAAACATTTATTATTATTTTCTCTACTAATACCAGTTATATAATTGTATTGATTAATCAAGTTTATCGTAAACTATAAGTAACTGATTTTTTTACTTAAATGATTTGAAAAAGAAAAACCATTTTTTTTTTGTATAAATCTATGTTCGTATCAGCTTTTGTACATGAAAGTTTTTAATAATGATTCAAAGTTACATAATTTTTTTTATATTTATTTTCCATGGTATTGATCTGGTAAAACACCGTGTTAAGTATCAGTATAAAAATAAAATTTAGTAATGAAAATTTCTAAACTTTTCTGATTTTGCATTACTGATTTTGAAAATTCTACTTCATCTGCATCGCTCAACAGTTATGTCATTAATCAAATGTGCACCCCTTAATTTTTAACAAGATAATTTTGTAATTTTAAGTTTATTTGAGAAAACATGCTCAGCCTTGCATCAAGTATGAGAACTAACTCACTTTCGTGAAGGACTTAATGGGTAAGGCAACCTGCATTTGCGAAGCGGGAAATGAAAAACCACAAAAACCTTTGTTGAGTCAGCCCAAGGGCTATTTGATTCTTATCAATGATGAACAACGGCTATAATACTTCATATTTATTAACTGGGAGCCCATGAAGGATACTAAAAAATAACAATTGTAAAACTTTCTGTTAAAAATATTGTTGGTTCTTGCTGAATGCAACAAACGAATGAGACAGACATATAAACTGGATCTGAACACGTCTGGATCTGAAACTTTTGTGACTGGAGCGATTACACGCACTAGTTACAATATATTTTTTCTTTCCAATGAGCTGCACAATCGGCCTTGCCGATGAGCAGACCTAGTGGGTTTTCCAGTGGTGGTATCCACTCTTTCAGGACCACCACAATGGGTAAGATACCGTTAGTCATGTTAGTTTGGACGTCTAGTTTCTGCCACACTAGATGGCAGCACCGAGACCCTATTTGGATGCTAAAGTGCACTAGTGAAAGTATAATGTCGGATATTAATATTCCTCGTTCAAACTCCAATACATGGAAGCATCGCAAATTAAACTGCTCGAAATTTATATTTGCAGTATAAAAGCGTTTAATATTCAATGTCGTAGACTGAGAAAAAAGACCCGCCAGAATAATTTTTGATCTAATAAGCGGATCTTCACGTTTTAGGATTCAATCTTGATGCTTTAAGGGGATGATTTCACATATGCTATTTAATTAGTGCTCACGATATTTTAAGTTACGAAATCAGACGCAAAAATGTACTTCTTTTGATAAAATGCAAATGATACCTTTGTTTTGATGGATATGAATTTTTGACCCCGAAATATATAGTGAGTTGCCCCCAAACTGCAAAATAGGGTCCCAAAAGTTTAGCCAGGAGAGTGGTCCTTAGTTTGGAATTCCTAATGTTAATTTTACATCTAGTGTATCTCGTTATATTTCGATACTTTTTTAAGTAAATTTTTTAAAAAAGAAGTTGCCCACAATTATGAAGATAAAAAGATAATTCCTTACAAAACATAACTTTTTACAAAGATTTATTACTTCTTATAAAAAAAATAATATTGGCTTATTTCATAACTAAAATATGGTCTTTAATAACTAACTAGCATATTTGAAGTCACTCATTTGAGCCATTAAGTGAAAATCCGATCATTTGATCAAAAGTAATTCTGGATATTGCGTTTTTTTTTTACCCTACTATACATTGATGCTACGTACGCACCACAAATGGCCTTTTGTATTAAAAAGCATATTCTTATAAATTAATTAATGATTTGTCACCTAAATATAAAATTTTAAAACATTTTGTTCCAAATTTTTAAGAAGACGTTTTTCTTTTCAGATCTATTAAAATTTTAAATAATATTTTAAACAATCTCCTTCATGCTACGACGCACTGAAGTTTTGAAAAATGCAAGTTAAATTTACTTGCACAAAATTAATCGGATTTCTTTCTTTTTTTTTAATTTTTTTTTTTAGTTTTTGTGGTTTAGTTTTTTCATTCTCGGCTTGTAAATATTACCTAAAGTGCTCTTCAACATATAGGATGCCTCTTGCGAGATGAGATGTATAATCTTTTACTATTTCTGTAAAGACTTTTGAATATTACATCAAACTTTTATTGTTTTCCATTAACAATCTAACTACAATTATTCCGAATAATCTACTAATCGCTTTTATCTCATAATACTAACACGCTTGTTATTTTACGAAAAATGCAGCTTAATGTTTTTAAATGCTTTTGATCATCGTTATTTAAGAATATTCAACTGAAAAATAAAAAATAAAATAAAATAATAACATAGCTTTTTGGAATGATCAAATAACCAAATTACTAAATGTTTTCTGCAGCCAATTGGAGTTTTAATATTAGTCAAAAAGCAATTATCAAAAGGAAAAAAACGCAAACAAACAAGATTTATTGTAATCCTTTTAATACTGAGCAACGAAATAGCGAGGATTTTACATTTCAGAGCCAATTTAAAAGTATCATATTTTTAAAAAAAATAGTTTTTTTTCTTCAAATTTATTCTTAGGTATTACAAAGAGATTTAAATTTTAAGATATTTGAGTATTTTATTAAAGTATGTTTACTGCTAGCCTTTTTTTCTATCCATTGTGCATATTTGCTCCGGAAATAATTCGATCATATTAAAATAGGAGTCCAGAATTTTGGAGAAGCATATACCCCTAAAATAGATTGCTATTCTTCTTTACTTAATCGATATACGTGAGGCTGGATAGAGTTGCTCTTTATTTTAGCTCAGAAATAAATCCGAGTTTCAATTAATATCTCTGAAAATACCGTTGATAATATTGTGTCAAAACAGTAACATAAATTGCCATATAAATTAGAGCAAATGATAAAAAAATTAATGTTTTTTTGAAATCCATATTTCGTGAGAAAAAATTATATATTGGTTTAATTAAAAAATAATTTTTTTGGCACATTGGATGAATATTTTCAAAAGTTTATTTCAAAGTGTAGTTATTGTTTACTTATTTCTTCCTTTTTTGTAGTTTTTCTTAAAATTCTAGAAGAAGCTCAATTCTAAAGTAGTTTGCTTGAGTTTGCATAAGTAGACATATGCAAGTAATAGCAGTTAAAAATAGAAAAAATCTTTAAAGTAATATGTTTTGTTTTTACTTAAAAATTCAATGCAATAACTTATTTATTGACAAATAAAAATATTTTTTTATTTCAATCAACGCAAGCTATAAGGTTTGTTTTGTGATCTACCAACAATTTTCGAAACTTGGAAGAATCATTTCTCGGTGATAAGTTTTTTTTCCTGTTCTTCAGTTCCACTCTATACTATAAAGTATCAGTTTCTTCAGTTCTTTTCTTAAACTCCTTTAAATCCTATTAAAATAAAGACAATAAATTTCGATAATATTTTTTTTGTCATTTCAGTTAAATTTGATTTCAAGAAATTTTGCGCAAGGACATTTCTAAATTCAATTTTATTCATATATTTTAAAAATATTAATATAGACAAAAAATTGAAATTTTTGTTGTGTAAATTGTATAATTTTTTTAAATCATCGGTACAAATTTAGGAATTAAGGGGATACATTAATGTATGGAGATTTTTATTGATAATCTTGAAAGTATTTAATACTGCAGCATGTTTTTCAAGTACTCATTGCTGATTTGTGAGTATTTTTCATGCTTTTTTATCAATATAAAGAAAATTCATGACACTTTGCTCCGTAGTAATGTTAATTTAACTGGAATGTCCTTTAGATTTATAGATATATTTCAAATATATGGTTTTATAGATTTTATATTTTTTATATATATATATTTTATATATATTTGTTCCCCTTTATTCTGTGCACGTGGGATGTTTAGGAAGCATTTTACATCAAATAATGTAAGGAAGTTACTTAAAAATTTTATCCATAATAACAACATAAAGAGTTAAAAATGGATAAAACTTTCTGAAATGATGCATGCACTTTAAAAAAAAATAATTTAAAATTACCCATTTGTCTTAAAAAATTTTCAAAAGATAAATATCTTTATTAGAATATTTTCTTTTAAAATGTTGCATTTAAAGTAAAGAAAATAGTTTATGGCTCATATTTAATTCATTATTAAATCAAAAGCTTACTAAAGTTTGCCTTGAGTAGAAATATGACTTTTAAACTGTTAAACTTCTTATCCTCTCAAGTAACTTCAAACAAAGCTAATTAAAATGTTTTAGCTTGCAGCTTTCATAGTAGTTTGAAAGCTTCACTTATATTTAGGCACATTATCAACAAGTAATTAGTTTTTGGAAACATCAAAGATCTGTTGTACAACGTATAAAAAATTACTAATTGAAAGCCGCGCTTAATTCATTAGCTCTAAGAATATTTAAAATTTTGTAATAAATTATAAATATACATTTGTATGCATATTAAATTATGCCAGATTAATTTCCCTCTAGACATTTATTTTTAGTCTTCAAAATTATGCTGAATTTAACTTTGCATTCAAATAAAATAAATAAAGAAATTAAGTGTTTCTAGAAATTTTACTTAAATTATAATATTTTCAAAAAAACCTTATACGCATCATATAACACGTTATTGATGATTGAACTTTGTTTAATCATTTATTCGGATGATAAAATAAATATTTTCGAATGTGCACATTAGTTCTTTCTAAGCCATTAACAATTTTTAATAATTAATATTGTCATCCATAAAAAAGTTAATTAAATATTTTTTTTTATCTGTGATTTTAAAATCAGAAAATTTTAAATGTTAGTCAGTTTATCTTCTAGACAAGAAATGTTTTTTTTTTAATACAAAAAGAGTCTGAAATAAAATGATTAATTTACACTAGTTCATTTGGAAGATATAAAACCAGCTTAAATTGCATTTGTTTAAGTTACTTAATTTAAAGTCTGATTTTTTTCCCTGCGCAGGGGAAATAGTAACAACTGATAAAAGACCTGTTATAAATTCACTTAACCAAGTATAAAATATATGCACAGAAGGGGTCTGAAACTATTTTAAAAAAAACTAAAACGCTATTGAAATCAGACTAACCAAATGCGTGAAACAAAACCCTTTTATAGTACTTTGAGGAATGAGCGAGGAGTTGAAAGGTGCTAATTTAAAAACACTTTTAGTTTCACCAGCCAACTTTTTTTTAATTTTTTTTTAAATGTATTACAATATTTCCAGGTTGAGCCGCGATGGCTGAGGGGATAAAGCGTTCGCATTCCAGTGAGGTGAATCGTGTTCGAATCCCCAGCGATGGCTGGTCGAAACGAATCCGCATCCAGCTTACACCGACCACAGTGTCTGACGTTAAATATCCTCAGTGGTAGACGGATCATGGGTTAGAGTCCCTTTACTGTAAGGCTAAACGTGGGACGCTCTCGTGGTCTTCCTCTCCATGTAACGCAAATGCGGGTTAGATTCATCAAAAAGTACTCCCAAATTTCTCCCAATTCTTGATTCAGCAGTTCCCTTGTCTTCTGGATTGGGTTCAAAATTGCAAGGCTACGGAGTTGAACACTGGTAATAGTAAATCCAAAAAATTGGGTCTGCTGTTCAATGACCGTTACAAAATAAAATAAAATGGTTCCTGGTTGAAATAATTATTTGCCACATAATGCAAAAAATTGCGATTTTCTTTCGAACGTTGTTTAGAAAAAACATTAACAGATAACCCTTTAATTTTATCTCGGTTAAAAAATAATGGGGGATTTCTTACGATCAGTGATACCTGATTGCAACATTAAGAGCAGTGATTACAGAAAACCCTTTTTTTTTATTTCCGCACAACAAATCGGGATTATCTCTTTGCCAAATTTCCAACCGACACTAAAAAAAAAAAAACTATTTTACACTTTTTTTTAAAGAAAAAGAACTCATTTTCTAATAATGTATTTTCTATTTTGATAAGTGTTAGGATATTGTGATGTATTATAATATTTGGTGTATGGTGAATTCTGTTATTTTGGGGACACTATTATAAAGTAACTCCGAAGTCTTCGATTTTCGAATCTAAACATACACCAATGTGCAAATATAAGATATACATTTAAAAGGAGACTGTTTTTTCTTTAATTGTATAAATATTTTTCCCATTTTAAGGGTTACCCCTATAAAGACAAATTTCCATAAATAAAATAAGTATTGCTATCATATTTTTTAAACTTTCCTTTATTTCATTAAATTTTGATTTTCAGAAAAATTGGGATTTAAATAAACATAAAGCATTTTGGAGAAAAGTGTCTCATGAAATAAAATTTACTATTTTTTTCTTCTTCCATATGCGCAGTTTTGAAAGCACAAATTTTTTAATTAGTGAATTAGTTTAGTCTCCTGTTTCCCACATCTAAATAAAATTTTGTTCTCTTCTAAACAACGTTTTTATTCTCAAAGAAATAGTTAAGACTTAAGCTGTAACAGTGTTCCGATGTGCTCCGTGTACCGAGAAATATTCCGTAAAACGCTAGCAAAAATCAATTTTTACTACATACTTATTTCTTTTATCATTCTTTTATATATTTATCTAGACATTTTCCAAAGGTTGAGGTAAAATACAAAATCGAAATATTTAAAAAAAGCAATTGTGAAATTCAATGCGTAATAGGAGATAAGTTCAGTTCTTCAACTATATAAATATAATATTCTATATGCTTTTTTATGCAACTTTAAATAAAAATGTATAAAATTTCAAATCTGATGATAGTAAATTGCAAATTAAGAACTTCTAATGAACGAGGTAAAGTAATATTCAAGAACAAATGCACAATAAGCTATGTATGCACAATAAACTATGTTTCATTGTACTCCACACTGAAATTACTAAATAAAAGTAATATTTACTGATTTTTAAAAGAAATTTTAACTTAGTTTTGCCGGAATAGAGAAAATAACACAAATATAACAACGCATACTATAACACACACACACACACATATATTAGCATCACTTTTGAAAGCGTTTCTTGATATAGCATATTACAAGAAAATCGGTTTAGTGGCAAACATATTGTTGAAACATTGCACCATTATAAGTTGTGAATAGATAAAAATCTTCATAAGGTGAAAAATTAGGCCAAGCTAGAGTATCTTGTAATAAAATTTAAGAAGAATGATAATGTAGCTCAATTCATCATCTTATTAAGATGACAACAAATTTGAAAGATGTTATGTTTCAATACTTGACAAAAGTGCAAACAAAGTAAATTTAAAAAAATGAAATTTACCTTTCATTTGGAAAACAATATACAAATAGTTTTCAAAGGACAATTAGTATGGCATTCAATAATATTTGCAAGAATTTGAGCTTATTACTTGTTCAATGTATTTTAAAAAACTTTAAAACTCAACAAAAAATTCAAATTGGTGACCACATTCTTGCTGGAATAAACATGGTTCGATTAGAACCAAAAATGGTTAAAACCGGTTAAAAATTAACTTTCCATCTTCATCTCCCCTATTTAATCCGAGACTTCTTAAATACTTTAATCAATCTTAATCTTACATTGGTTTATGCTAATAAACATCATAATTGCTCTGAATTCCTTTTGTAGAAGCAGAGGTCTACCAAATGATAAANATATATATATATATCGATATGAAGCACAAACAAACTGTCTTCTAAAAAGGAAATTTACTTCCATCATTTGCTAGACTCTTAGAAATAATAATGCATCACATCACATCAGTGTTTAATACATTTAGTTGCATAATTTTACTTGAACTTCTTTATGATAAATTTGAACAATTTTAGATTAAATATTTCATGAGTCGCCATTTTACCCTCGTTTTTCAAAATCTAATCTGATATACATTAGTGCCTTGTTATATAAACTTCAAAATCAAGGATAGAATGGAATTTTAGGGAAAATGAAATGAATGAAAAGCAACCAGGGGGAGGGGATGAAAATTGGAGTGACTCAAAAATTGATAGATATCTTTTAGGATAATTAAAAGTTTGCAATAACTAAATCATTAATTATTTTATTAAATTTCAAAAAAAAACATCCGTTCATTAACTTTTAAAACTATTTACGAAATTTTAACACGACTTCAAATCAGAGTTAGTTATTTTATTTGTAGATAAATTTAAAAGAAAGGTATTATGATGAAGGAATTTACAAATCCAAGCACCTAGATCCTTTATGGGTATATATACAAAAAAAAGAATAGAATGTCTTTTAATTATTTGTAAATGAAAACAAAAATTCTTATCACGAAACTAAAATTCAAGTAAAAACTATTATTGATTTAAATCAACAGTTGATTACGAAAATAAAAATTCAATTGGTGGACTTCGGAAAATGTAGGCCTCAAATGCTCTCCTGGAAACTAAATAATAATAATAATAATCAAAATTAATGATTAGTAATTAGTATTAAAAAATAGAGAAAAATCAACCATAAATAATCATATCTTAATTGATTCGAATAGAAAAAATACTGCGGTAAAATTACAATAAATACGTTACAGCAGTAGTAATTTTAAATTTATAACACGCTCAGAATTCTAATTATCATTACAGGTAACTTACACTCTTATAAAGTAAAAAACAAAAATATAACAGTGTAGTTAACTTTAATATCACGTTAAAAATGTAATTAGTGACGGCAATTATTTCTGCATGTATTTCACTCTTTTGTTAATTAAAAATCTATATATTTTAATTTTCATTTTGAGTAGTTTAAAATTATAATTCAAAAATTAAAGATTAATAACCCATTTTCTCCTCCTGTATTATGGTTTGAGATTTTGTATTTCCCACTGTGTAAACGCGCATTTTAAACGTGCATTATAATAGTTTAAAATTATAATTCAAAAATTAAAGATTAATAACACATTTTCTCCTCATGTATTATGGTTTGAGATTTTGTATTTCCCACTATGTAAACGTGCATTTTAAACGTGCATTATAATAGTTTAAAATTATAATTCAAAAATTAAAGATTAATAACACATTTTCTCTTCATGCATTATGGTTTGAGATTTTGCATTTCCCACTGTGGAAACGTGCATTTTAAACGTGCATTATAATAGTTTAAAATTATAATTCAAAAATTAAAGATTTATAACACATTTTCTCCTCATGTATTATGGTTTGAGATTTTGTATTTCCCACTGTGTGAACGTACATTTTAAACGTGCATTATAATAGTTTAAAATTATAATTCAAAAATTAAAGATTAATAACACATTTTCTCCTCATGCATTATGGTTTGAGATTTTCTATTTCCCTCTGTGTAAACGTGCATTTTTAATACAGAACATTCCTAAACTAGTTCTCCTCAAGGTCATTATTTTCCAATCAGATGCTAATTCGTTATTATATTTTTTAGGCCATGTTTGGGTTATAACTTTGAACTAGATTGACTCGAAAATAGTTTAATGCTGATAATAATTGCAAGGTAATTCAAACAATGTTTATTTTTCTATAATAGCAGTGGTAACTCCGGGGACAGAGCGTCCGCTTCCCAAAGAGATAACCCAGGTTCGAATCTCAAAGGTGACTGGTTGATACAAATTCTGCTCCCGTCTCGCACACACAGTGACGACATAAAATGTCCTCTGTGGTAGACAGATCATGAGTTAGAATTTTTTTATCGCAGGAATAACCATAAAGGTTTTCGCGGTTTACATCGATCGAATAGTCTTTAACTAAAGCTAGCTTGTCCCAATGCTTGGTGAAGGAGAGCCCTTGTCTACTAGGTTGGGTTCAAAATTACAAAGGCTACGGAGTTGAACATTGATAGTTTTAAACTCAAAATCGGGTTGATTGTTCAACGATGGTTAAAAAAAATAGAAAATAAGATATAATATTACCAATAATCAATGTTAAATATATATTATTACCTAGAGAAAATAAAATTATTTAAAACTATGGTACTGTATGACATTCAATGATAATAAAAGCAGATCACTCTGAGAAATGAAACTCTCAATTTTGACGATTTAGCAATCCTTGGTCCCTATATTTCGTTAATTTTCAGATTGTCCAGAAATCACGTGATTTGAGACGAAACGGGAAACTTTAACGCTAAACTGTTTGACTATAATATTTCCTCAACTTGAAACCGTATCGTAGTGCATTGTGGGAGATTGTTAACTAGAATGACGAAACTAAAATGAAGACCTGACGATCGAAAAATAATGTGCTGAAATAAGCTGACCGGCATCTATGGTCATCTAAGAATTGGCCTCGTACCGGGAACATCTTCGGTTTGACTCCCACTTCTGGCATGGGCTTAATTTATCTCTGTTCTATTTGTCTTTCTGACGTTTCTTGTTCCCCTTGATGTAGTCCATAGCTAGAATCAGTCCAGAAGACTGTATTTGTTTTTCTTGTGTTATCAATATGACTTTGACCCAGCTGTACGGTGCTTACGATAAATCATTAGAAGGTTCGATACATTAATCATATTTTTTTGGAAAAAATAGAATGACCCAATCTTCATTTAATATAGACGATAATTGTTTCCTCGAAAAAGTGATGATAGTTATTTTGTCAATATTCACTCGGAGCATATACCAGGAAACAGTTTCGTCAGAAATGAAGAAAGTTTCGTGAAATTAGAACATATTTTACAGTAATCTGACATTTATAAAGAAAAACGTAATTCTTGCAATAAAAAGGGATATACACTAGCGTGCAAAAGTCTTTGGTCAAACTCAATATTAAAGATGGTTGATTGGAAATGTAATAAATAGTATATAATTTTATTCCTAAACATTCTTATCATGCTTATCAACCAGAAAGCAAAGTTAGCTCTTTGAAATTCCCTTTAAATCAAATGCAATTTTCATATCATCGGGTATTTGTTTTTCGTGAAGCGATTTTCTTACATCTAAGAATTGGATGAAAATATAATTTAAAGATACAATTTCAACAAATAAGCATAAGTTTTGCATATTTATTTACGGAAATCGTGATTTTAACTTTAATTTAATATTGACATTTATTATTGAAGAATTAGTTCTTACAAGACTCGAATTATATGAAAAAAGAAATATTCAACTGAACTGAGTGCAAAGATTTAAATTTAATCCAAAGAAGATTATATTTCCCATTAGATTGCGAGAAAAGAAAAAAAAATTCTGAAATCAAGTGTAATATATATGTTGGCTTGACTAAATAAAATAAAAATCATCTCTACAAAAAAAAAAAAAAAAAAAAAAAAAAAAAAACATAGAAATGTTAAAATGCCTTTCGCGCGTTGACCAAAAACTTTTGCACGCTAGTGTATACGGCATTCAATTTTATATTTTTACGAAATAAGTGGTACAAGGAACTATAATTTTGTAAACTAAAATTCATATAAGCTGATAGCATATGAACTGAAAAATTACTAGATGAATGGTTTAAACACCGTATATTTTGGTGTTATTAACCAGAATTATATTTTTTATTACCAGAAGTATTATTATCATTCAGTACAGTAATTTTACTAAAAAAATTTTTTTTCCGAGTTAGCACTCTTGATATTTATTATTTTGTGCAATAATTGTTTGTGCTTCATGTTGTTTAAACTTATCTGTAGCAATCATGCAGCAGAAATTAGCAACTTTATTCCTTATGTAGAAGCTACATTCCTTTCCATTGAATATTTCGAATTTCCGTAACATTTTTGACATATCTTTAACATGAACTGTTTCACATAATTCATTGCAATATTCAAGAATATTCAATGCCGTTTTAAGTCGGGTGGCTTAGTTCTCCCTAATATAGTTCTCCGGAATATTGCTTTTAATGAATTTAAATAAACAAGTATGTAAGATGAAAAAATGAATAGTAACTAATTTAGTCAAAACATTATAATTTGCTTATAACGTGATATGTTTTCAACTGCAAGTGTAATTGAACTAGCACCAGTAGAATTTGTTATATTTTGATGAATGCTGTTTGATCTAGACTAGATCAATCTAGATTCACATAAAATTACAATCTATTTCCCCAACAATTTTATATTATTATTACTGATAATACTGGGAGCTATTATTTTGTTGCATGATATTTTTTCAACAGTTCTTAGTCACTTTCGTATCACTGATTTCATTTCTGCATACGGATTTTCTCTGCAAACTTCAGTTTTCAATTTTAAATGGCATTTTTAGTCCATTTTTTGTCGAAATGAGCAAGTTTAAAACGTTATGTAAAATAGGAAGTCTCAAAAGTCTTACTACAAATTTTTTGGGGAATTATAGCACATCATCAAGATTAAAATTGCTTATGAACCCTTTGCCCAGAAAAGTGTTCATACGCGGTTTAAGATGCATCACTATTATAAATTATTTCTTCGTGTGTTTCTGAATAAGTATATAGAGAAGCGACACTAGAAGCGTACGACGATATTTCCCGGTATAGGTTCTTATGCAGTTTTAATCCTGCTGATATGCACTAACTTCTCTAAATAAGCTTACATGATTCCCCATAATATAAAACGTTTTTAAGCTTGTACATTTTGACAAAAAATAGACTAAAAATGTCATTTAAAGAAACATGTAGTTTTGAGTGCGAAACTAATTTCAGATTTGAAATTCCCCCACCTGAATTACACAAGGTAAAATATTTGTATAAATGCAATAAAACATTTATTCCCTATTGTTATATTTAATTGCTAGTGCTATTATAGTAGTATAGTTATATTTTATGCTAGTTAACTAAAGTAACTAAATTTGAAGAAAAAAATGTTAATCCTAGAGCATTAAAATAAAATGTAATATCTTTTTTGAAGAATTTAAACATATATCGTAGCACGTACGAAACAAAAATGAATAACAACTGATTCAGTCAAAAGATAATAATATATTTTTAGCACGATTTTTTTTTAACTGTAAATGTAACTTAATTTGAACAAGTAGCACACTAACCTTTAAGTCTTACTTTCATTTTTTTTTCAGTTACTCCAAGACTAAATCCTTGACTGAATCAAGAAGAGAACTCAACTAAAGTCTGCTATTATTGTTTTCTGATGCATACTATTTTACCCTAAAGAACTCTAATTTTATTAGCAGTGAGGGAAGGAAAAATGAAATCCGTGTTAAGAACTATTTTTGTCTTTAAAATAAAAAAAAATAGAAAGATTTCGTAAATAACATTTCGAAAGTAAGTTTTAAGGATTAAAATAAGTCTTACCGTCGGTAGTTGTAAACTTCTTTTGTAGAATTGAAGATAGAAATCGTTAATTAGGAGTGAATTTAATTCGCTCCAGGCTTTAACGAGTCGGGGATTATTTAAATTAAACCCCAGATAACATTTGTTGCCCTACCATCTGTTGTATATATACCTAATCATTTGCTAGACTCTTAGAAATAATAATGCATCACATCACATCAGTGTTTAATACATTTAGTTGCATAATTTTACTTGAACTTCTTTATGATAAATTNAACAAAGGAAAATTACAGACATATGAAAAAAGGGGGGGAAAGGAAAAAAAAAGGATAAATAAAAGATATAATCTTTTCATCAGCCCACACGATTATATCCGCAAAAAAGAGTGCTTTCTGATATTGTATCAATATAGCCAAAGCAAAATATATTAATACAATAGTGTAAGGAGCACTCAAAAAATTTTCTTACTAAAATTACAGCAAATAAAATAGAACAAAATAATAAGTAAAAATAACACGTAAAAACAGAAAATAAAATAAAAGAAAAGGAAAAAATTATCTGATTTTGCTACTCGCTTTATAGTTATTGTTTTGTTTTATACTGTTTTTTTCTTTTTGAGAGAGACAGAGAGAGAGGGAAAATGTTTATTACATATTTTTTTTTAACTAAAGAGATTTGATTAATAAATTTACATTCTAAATACAAATTAGTTGGACAGTTTCATAAAGTTTGCAAATTATTTTTTTCAAAGTCTATATTTTAGATTAGCACATGCTGTCAGAAAATTTTATTAGATTTAATTATACCATTCAAATTTGTCCAAACTTAAATATGATGCCAAAGTTAACCATATTTTTTTGCGTATCATAATATTTTAAACATGATTACACGATGATACTCTTTAACTGGAATGTACATTTTTAAAAGCATAGTTCAGTTATCATTTAAGAAGTCATTAGACATTATCGTTTAGTAATTTTAAAGGATATGGTTCTTTTAGATTTTTTAGAAAAAGTGTATGCATTTCATAATAAATAAGGATTTTGTTTTTAACTTGATTAATACGAACATTTCCTGACTGATATAAACAAGCGGAAATAACTTAACTAAACTTGAATACACAAAAAATTTTTCAAGCGATCCGAAAAAAATTCAAATTGTTGCTCAATAGTTCTAATTAAGTGTTGCATCTACCTAAGAAAAATATTCCTCTGCACCAAACCATTTTTTTATATCTGTTTTACAAATCTCCGCTCGTATAAATCACTTAAAAGAATAGCCTTAAAGAAATGAAACGGATTTTGAAGTAGGATACTTGAAGCGAGAATCAAATCTGCTGAAATCATATTTCCTTTTTCATAAAGAACCATTGAGAAGAATTAGCAATACCTAGATTATTTCTTTATCAAATTATGTACGCGCCATAAATTTCAAACACGACTCTTTTACCATTTAAAATACTTTCTTTTAATTTCTGCGAAAATTGCGCAGCAAAAATTACGCAATCAGTTGCAGTACTTTCTGTGAAAGGCTTCAATCGAATACATTTGATCCATCCAATTTGATTTTTTTATTTTTAATTGCTAATTAATATCCATTAAAGGGAGAAACAGATTTGCGCAACAAGGCCATTTTCATTGGTAATTTTCAAAAATGTTTACAATACATTAAATCTGTTAATTTTTTCACATGTATTGCCGCTCATTAATTTTGATAATTTTTCTTCAGTTTTCATTAAAAATACGGTAAGGAATAATATTCCCCATAAATCAAATCTTTTATTCAGACAAAGAGACATATTTCATAACATTGCACCCTTATAACATTGCACATAGAACCAAATTTTGTCTTACACATTATCTTCTTCATAGTAAATTTCCTTAGAAGCTATCATAACCACCCACTTTCGTGCCATTCTTTTGCTTGACGTCGGATCTAATGCTATTCTAAACGCATCCAATCCCCCCGCATAATTTCTATTTATAATATTTATGAAAAGAGATTTATAAACAAAACTTTAACTCTGGCGCACGCAAAATACTTCGACAGAGTTATAATCTGCACTCAGAAATGGTCGAATCCAATTATGAGTTAATTTGTTTTTTGATTACTTAGGAATTTATTCTAATATTTTTGTTTTTAAGCAAGGTACTCAAAATACAGTTTCCCCTTTTACGACTACAGTTTCAGTTCAGAAATGAATCGAGCTAACTTTATAAACAAATTCAGTGCTATTGATTAGCAGTACTGTATTTTGTACACTATTACTGCATAAAGTACCGACACTCTGGGTATATCATTCGTAAAATACATTTTTATCGTAAAATCTTACAGCGTAGTTTTTATAATAATGTAAAAAAACATTCGATTAAAATTATTCAGTAATTGAGTGATTATTACTGTAAAAATTACGGTAGGTCACATATTTTGCTTCCGTAATATGATCCGAGGGCTTTTATCCACTTAAGGCAGATGGATCTGCATGATTTCAGTTTCTGTAACAAGTAGGTTTTTACGAGATAGGACTGTTAACCCTATCTCTCAATACTAATGTACTACTATAAGGATCTAAGATGCCACTGCAATAAAAATAACATGAAAAAACTTCAAGTATTTATTAAAAACTTGTTAACCCTATCTCTCAATACTAATGTACTACTATAAGGATCTAAGATGCCACTGCAATAAAAATAACAAGAAAAAACTTCAAGTATTTATTAAAAACTGCTTAGGAAGAATCTTGCGTATCCAGTGGTTCCATAAAATTGTAATGCAGAAATCCTAAGAAAAGATTTATCTGGAAATTTTGAAAAAAGTAAATGGATTATTCATATTCTACCTAAACCTGAAGAATTTAAAGTAAAAGAAGTATTTGATTGGAACACTCAGGGCAAAGTAGATTGCATTTACTTAAATACGTTTTCAAGATAGGAACGCCAGATAGCGCTGCGAACAATCTCATCTTTAGCATTTTACTATGCATAGACGCTGTTATATAACTATATTTAAAGTCAATTAAACATTAAGGAGGTGGCTGTGAACTTTAGTGAGCTTCCACATTATAAAAAATTCAAGATCAAATTACAGTTAAAAATACCGGCACTCGAGGTACCGGTACTTTTTACCATAAAACCCATTTTTGCAGTAAAATTGTACGGAACAAAAAATATGATATACCATAATTTTTACTGCATCAATCACTGTAAAATCGCTGAATCACTGCAATTAAATAAATATTACTGTAAAACGTACGGTATAAACTTTAACTGTAAAATTATTTATCGCGGTAAAATGAATTTATCGGATGATGCCCCCAGATTGCCAATACTTTTCATCGTAATTTGATATGGGATTTTTTACAGTGCAGTATTATGCTTTAATTTTGGTTTCGGAGAATTAGATAGAAATGTTATAAAATCTATCACATTTTTACTGCATTAAATTCTCTCTAATGAATTTATCACTGATGTGGAGCAAAGAATCCTTGCAATGTAACTAATCTTTTATAAACGTTTGAATAAGTTTTTTTCTTTAATTAAACCTTTTTAAAGTTGTTCCAGATCCTTTTAATTTTCTTTAATTATTTAAGCATTTCCTTTTCTTTAAGATACTCAAATCTTTAAAAAAAGCTTATAGAGCATGAAAGCTTTTAGAGGGAAAAAAAGCGTTTATTTCTAAAAAAATATAGTTAGTTACATTCAATAGATAGTTAGTCAAACACTGACTTCTTTTACTATTTGCCTTTCTAAACGTAATATTATTACATTAAATTCATTATTTTTATTAAGCTTATGTGAATAGTATATTTAAATAAATTATAAGGGATTGGATTTTTTGCATTCTTTCATTAATTTAAAATATTTTCACTTTCTTTATTCCATTATACTTTTTATAATTTCTAAATTCATTGTAATTTTTAGCTGTTTAGTGGTAAATATTAAAGAAAAAAATCTATTGAAATGTATCTCAATGGACTTAGGGTGGATAAAATTGCAAAAAATGCATATTAACTTTTATTGGATTATTCCTTAAAATGACACACGAGGAAAATCCTTTAAACTAGATGTAAAATTAAAACAAAAACTATGGATGCAAATTTTTTAAGCAATCATTGCTTTTTGAAAACTTACGTGATACAATAAATAATATATATTCTATGTTACTTCCTATACTCAGAAATTCGCCTTAACAACACTAAATACTTTTTAAGCAGATCGTCGACTTTTTTCCAAGAGGTTTAATACAGCTTTCTTGCTAAATATGAAAAATAATATACTAATCGGATGCTTAAGCGAATTCCTGAAAAGTTTTAAAGGTGCGATAAAATTTGTTGCTGATTTATGAATCTTAAATAACTCCATATTTTGCTGTAATTCAAAAAAATAACAAACCGTTACAAAAAGTACATTATTAATGAAAAGTGCTCTAAATGAAAAATTAAATAACTTTTGCTAAAATTTTTAAACTGTTTTTAACACTAACAACACTACAACACACGAACAACTTACACTCACAACGCTTGATCTAATAATTGGATTATGTTACAAGATACACTCTCAAGTCTTTTTTGGATCAAAACTTAACACTATTAAATTTTGTATTCTAAGAGTAAGGTGAAATAACTGGCAACAAGTCAGTCCATCTAATTAGCCGTAAAGTTTACGGTAAATAAAATTTGTTACATTTGCTGTTTTGAAACCATTTTCAATATATATGGTTAAAAAAAATATGAATACAAAACTATGCGGTTTTCAGCCATTTACAATTAGCATGGTTTCAAACCCATAAGAAAGAACAAAGAGAATTTGGACATTGGAGATAGTTTTTCAGCTTTGTTGTGCTGCTAACTATGCTTCAACTAGAATATCGTATAATAACAGCCAAAGGTCTCTAAATGGGGAGTACAGAACACTGAAATCTCTTTATGTGTTGAGGGGTACAGAGGAAATATTGTGGTGTCAATGCTGGGACTCGAACCTTCGTTCTGTCGACCATGTCACTGACAGATTAGCCTTTTAAGCTACAATATGTTGTTGTTTTTGTTTTTCATTTACGTCGCATTAGAGCTGCACAATGGGCTGTTGGCGACTGTCTGGGAAACATCCCTGAGGATGATCCGAAGACATGCCATCACAGTTTTGATCCTCTGCAGAGGGGATGGCACCCCCACTTCGGCAGCCCGACGACCTGCACGCGAAGTCGAGCTCTTTACGGTAGAACAGTCTAACGAGGACCCATACCGCACACCCTCGGTCCCTACGCAGGCTGATCCCAGTGGTCACCGACCCGCACACTGACCGTAGCCAATGATGCTTGACTTCAGTGATCTGCTGGGAACCGTGTCGTAACGATCAGTCCACCACGGGACCAGCTACAATATGTACCCATCAGCAAAGTACTCCTAATTTTTTATATTTATATTTAAATCTATAATAATTTTCTATTCGCTTAATTATGAAAAAAATAGTAGAGTTAATCAATATGTTTTAACTTGATTCCAACCATTTAATAAATATTAATTAATAAGATGCAAATACTTTCAATAACTATTAAATGCCCTTTATAACATTAGTTACTTGTCTTTAAACTTAACACCATTTTTAACAATTCAACATTTCATCATATCAACATTTGCTTTTGTCGAATCATTTGAATTTTTAAAAAATTCCTTTTCTGTGAACTTGGCGCATTTTATTTCTCAAAAGTGATCAATTTATGGATATCTAATTGTGATGATATGTGACTATTTTTAATTCAATTTTGATTTGAATTTGGCCAAAAAATCCATATAACGTTTTATAACGCTTTCGGTATCCATAAAGTTTTTTTTAGAAAAAATTGTTATTTTTTGTGATTTTGTGATCTTGAAATAGATCAAAGAACCAATTTTCCTTACAGAAGTCATCTGAAAATAGATCTTCAAAACTGAATGATTCTTTTATGTTTAATTCGAAAAGTTGTGAACTTTTCCATGCGCAAAAACGCTAAACCTGAGTTATCAACTATTCATTTTGAAAGGAAATACACCTTTACAATAATAATCGATTTTTCGACAAAGTACATGCTGACAAAGAATATCATCAAGCTCAGAGAGTTAATTTTAAATATTTATCATGAAGTTTTCTTTTACGATACAAATCTTCAACTCCTATTTCAATAAAATCTTCTACAAGGCACCGTTTTGTAACGCATTTTGCGACAGCTCATTTCATTAGATAAATAATAAACAGTTTAGTAAAAATCCATTACCATTGACAAATATATTTCAGAGATCTCTTATTGAAATTACGACAAATTCAGACAGCAGCTATCTGAAGAGAATTTAAAATACGATATTAGCAATCATTGAAGCAAAAGAGTAAATTTAGAAGGCTTTTCGAGGTTGTAATTTAGAGACCAGATTCTATGATAGCACCAGATGGCGTTTCCCTTTGGAAATTGGATTGTGAGGAAGTTATTTTTACGAGTTCTCATTTGGAAATTCTCCTGAGGGAAAACAACATTAGACAGAATATATATATATTTTGTTAACAACAATGGAAGGAACGCAAAAAAGCGTGAAACAACAAATGTTAAGCTGATGTTGAAACCTTTTATTTATTTGTTTTTCATTTCAAAATTTAAAAAATATATTACTTCTTTTGGTTCTATCATACATTTAAAAGTTTTGTGAATAAAATAGGCTTAAGAGTAAAATTTGTTTTTGAGATAAAGAGATATAATTTCTGAGACAGCTAAGTGACAATCTTCTCTCTCTCCTTATGTCTGTTAAGGCATATGGGTGCGATTGTTCTTATTTTCCAGTGGCGCCATCTATGGTCAAGAATTTGACTTCTGCCACACCCATACGTCACACCCGTTTATAGGTCAGACCCATTCATTCATCCACAAATCGTAATTTTGACCTGAATCAGAGGACGATCGAACTCCAATCCAGTACCCCCAGAGGTATATATTTGCTATAGGAACTTGGAGGACTTTGCGACTCCACAGATTTAACGTGCATCAGTCACCATTTACCACACGGAGAGTCTTCGGCCGGTGGGGTTCGAACCCATAAACTCTCGGTCATGGGCCCAGCGCCCTATCGACCAGGAAATCCCAGACAAAAACTATCCTAACTCTTTACTATACAAGCATGAAATATCTGAAATTTAATTCGTAATAATATTTAAAATTTAATAACAATTTCAACTTGAAACTGAGGACTCACCCAACTGTTTAGTATGGAGTCTGAATAAGGTGTTATGAAAAATCCTTACTTGTTTTTTTTTTCGTTTATTTTATAACCGAAGTATTGAATATTAAAAATAATAACAAATATAAAGGAATCAAATCTTTTCGAAAGAGCTTATCCCACACATAATAGAAAAGAAAAGCCTTCTCACGTGTTGCCATAAACAAGAAATCTGATCCTTTAATATTCCAAACTTTGTTACATCTCTTTGATTT
This sequence comes from Parasteatoda tepidariorum, assembly GCF_043381705.1. Lineage (NCBI taxonomy): Eukaryota > Metazoa > Arthropoda > Arachnida > Araneae > Theridiidae > Parasteatoda > Parasteatoda tepidariorum. The sequence goes on from NC_092206.1 coordinate 16,084,020, forward strand.
CCCCCACAGAACAGTTTAATAGTCCAGACGTTGTGATATTTTTCTTATTAACCCCCACTGTGCAGTTCAGGTTCATTATGATGTACTTCTAAATTGACACCGTGTCGTACACCGTGTGGTGGCCATCTATCCAGCTCAACACGGTTTAAATCTATAAAAATTCAAAATACTTCCTTTTTTCCTCTTAAATGTGACTACGGAATTGATTTAAAAATTAATCTGATTCACTTATCTAAACGATACTGCTATCGTTTTTTCTTGATTATAAGTTTTGATTAATCACTTGCGCTGGCAAAAAAATCACTGACGCGTGTACCAGAACGGTCCAGTATAACTCGCTGGGAGGGCGTGTTTCCACACCCATTCCTTAAGAATAAGATCAATTTCACTATCTTCATTTATGTATATCATCATACCTCGTTATCATTATGTACCTCGTCATCAGAAGAATTCTTCTTCGGTTTCGGAGTGGAAAAATTATTTCATCAAAGTCACTATCACTAAAGTCACTATCATCGTGCTTTCTTTTTCCATTTGTCGAAATGATGTCGTTAACGTCACTTCTGCTTTCCATTTTAGAATAAGGGTTAAATATTTATAACTGTACGCTATGCAGTGCACTGATAAAATCTGTACTCTGACAACAATTCTACCTGACGTGCAACGCATGCCATTTTTGTTTCTGTAACAATTCCATGATGACGTAAATACCACGACGTCGGCGATTCTATGACAAAAGCATTATGACGTGCGTGGCACGTCTTTCCAGTGCAAGTGGTTAAATAGATATTTCAAAACGAAATAATTATTTTTAATTATTCACAGTGTTTTTTGAATCATTGTAAAAATAGTAGTCATCCTTCACTCATTCAATTATTTTGCAGATTTCGTATTAATAATGTGTAGGCGTAAAATAAAACAACTGTTGTTTATCTGACTGTCTAATCATAATTCCTTTCTGATTTAAAAAAACTAATAAGTAATCTAGAAATAATGCTAAAGCTTTTAGTTAAACACGTTCAAATAAAATATACGTTTTTTTTCAGTTTAGTAAAATATAGAGCTAAGTAAATACTAGTGAGTACAAAAAAAAAGTATTTTCCGAAATATTTTACCACCATTGTGTAATTGTAGCACTGCTGGGAAATAATTTTTTTGTGTAGCTAAAGTTTTTTTTTATTATTATTATTCAGCTCAATAATTATTGTTTGTTGTTATTCTTCATATTGTTATTTAATATCATATCTTCTTCATGTTGTTATTTAAAAACTTATTGCAACAAAGAAATAGAGACAACAAGTTTATTGAAGTATTTAATTTTTTTAAATAATCTTAATGAAATTGTTTAATTAGTATATGAAATTAAATAAAACTTTTTAATTCTTCATTTTTTTTAATAAAAATATTAGTTTACCATTTGCTTGCAATATAAGAAACTTCACATGTAATTTCTGTAAAAAGTATTCGCACAATAAATACCAGTGCTTTTTGCCGTAAAATTGTTTACAGTATGAGAATTTCGCGTTTCCTATAAAAAAAAGCTTGAAATTTACACAAAAGGCTTAAAATATTATCTTCAATCACTTGACGTATATTACATTAAAAAAATTATCTTTAAAAGCAAACTGCATTGCTATATAGAAAGAAATAGCAATTTTATTAATTTGAATGAAAAACGATTATTTCTTTAATAATTCGAGAAAAACAAAATGAAACAATTGTTTTCGCTTAGACTTCCTGAAGAATAATTTAAAAATATATTGAAAATCTTATCAAGCGGTAAAAAAAGTTATTGATAGATTGAAATAAGTTATTCAGCTCACGGAATAAAAAAAAATAGTTTACTAGTTGAAGAAAAATATTTTGACTTTGAGGAATTCTCATTGATCTATACGAGAGGAGAAAAAATATGGGTGATTATTTTTCTCAAAGCCCTTTTAAAAAAATTTCTGAATTTTTCTGTGATTTTGCAGGACGTTAAACAAAAAAACCTGAAAACTACGAATAATTTCTGATTTAATGATCTGAATTTCAAATACTAGCATGCAATCTCAATATTTTGAAAATAGATGTTAAATATGTTCATTAACTATAGCAAGCAATAGTTTAGGCAATAAATTTGTAAGTAACAATGTATTTTGATCCTCAAAATATATGAGAGACATTGGAAGATATGTCCCAACACAATAGTCATTACAGAGTAGGGAACATTAATCCTCATAATGACAATTTAATCTCTCTGTTGTTTTCCTTATCTGTTTATTGAAAAATATTTTCAAAATTCATTTATTCAAAAAAAAAATCCAAAAAAAATATGTTGGATTTTTTCACATTTAGTTTAAAAAGGATAGCAAAAATTTTTCTGCTGTAATATATATATTTAAATTATTTCGAGTTATAAAAAATTATATTCAGACATATTCAAAAATTTAAATGGCAAACTCAAAAAATAAAGAGAATTACGCTAATAAATCTTACCAAAAATTTTCCTTTTTTTTATTTAATCAATGTAATTAATGTGCCATTCAATTTAAAATCTTTTGACCCTTATAAAGTGAGCAATGAAAACTATTTAAGCTATTTTTGAGCAGGGTGATATTTAGCTGAACAACTTTTGAAATTATATTTAAAATCTTTGTAAGGATTAAAAATTCAGATTTTTATTTTCCACAACCGGATGCCTAATAATCTTAAGTAATAATAAATATCTGTAAAGTAATAAATATCTGGTAAATATTAAGATACTGATACATATTTCCAGCCAATCTGTCAGTCTCATGACAGGCAGAACGGTGGTTCGAATACCAGCGTTGACGCCACTACTTTTCCTTTATTCCTTCAGCACATGACGGTTTGACGGTTGACGGCACTTTTCACTTGGTGACCCTAAACTACTGGAATATCTCATTCATCAATAGAGAATAGCACCATTTATAAAACGAAAAACTCTAAAAGAACCTGCTACTGTCTAACGCAAAAAAATCTGCTATTTCCTTTTTCTCACGATAGATGGCACAACTATGTAAACCTTTTTCTACGGTTCACTTCGCAAAACCTATCTCCAATGCCTATTACCTAACGAAAAGCCTAAATTCAATATCCAGTTAAATTTTATTTTGAGAGTTTTGAAACCATTCTAGTTTTAAATGGTTACAAAACTAGATAGGTTTGATCCACGGTTTCTTAACAGTACCACTTTGTAAATGGTTTCATTCCCGTAAAGAGAAAGGAATGTTCCTAACCATAAACTTCCAGGTTAATTGCAGGAGCAGACTACTGCCAGTACTTTTACCTTATTTTTGGTGTGAAAATTCTAATAAAGTTAGTGCAGAATGCTTGATAATTCATAATTAAAATCTTTTGATAATGTAAAAAAAGTATTCATAAATTACAGTCTGAAAGTAAGAAAAATTATTTAAAACGTAGCGCTTCTAGAATTAATTTCAAAAATAATTTTTGACACTTAATAGATATATTAATATACTTTTTTTAAAAAATGAAAGTTTTGAATAATTTTATAATTCTTAAATTATTTTATAATATTAATTTGTAAACTATTTAAGCCTATTATAAAGTAATTGTTTGTAAATTGCATCAAATTATTTTATAGTAATTTCTTGAAAATTGCTTCAGGTTACTATACAGAAATCACAGGAATAGCTTGTAAATTGCTACAGTTTATTTTTGCAATAATAACTTTTTAATTGTATCGGATCATTTTATAATAACTGTTTGTAAATTATTCCGTATGATTGTACAATAATATTTTTTCCGGATTATTCAACAGTAAAAAGTTGCAGTAAAAATTGTTTTTCATTTGTGTTACTATAATAAGTTTTAAACTAGTATATTCGTATTATTGATAATGCAAATGTAGAACTTTATTATAAGTTAGATTTAAGAATAAATATTATAGAAAATAGCAGAAATCAATTTCAACTGAAATATTGAAATAAAGAATTTTAATAACCTTTTATTTTTCTGAACAAAATCGATAGTTTAATTTTGTAATGTAATATTCGAAACATTGTTACTAAATATAAAGCGCTAATATTGATATTTCGACAAACTAACAAAACATTCATCAATAATCAATTTTCTCCAAAATATTATAGTAATGTTTGGCTATTGGGCTTATATCAACTCAGAAACGTTCTTGTACCTTTTTACACAAGGTTAGTTTTATCTTCTGATTTAAATTTTCTCTCGCTAAAAACGTTTCAAGAAGTTGAGGAAAATTCAAATAAATAGATAACTTGAGTGGTTTTTCCATTAGAGGCATGCAAATCTCCTTTCAACAAATCTCTTACCATTCTATTGTGTCTAATTTTATTTTTATTCGATTAAATGGCAGTTTGTAAGGGACTACTTCCTATTTTTATGGCATTGTTTAAAAAAAGAAATCACGACAAATTGCAGCGAAAATATTAGTTAATTCCCATAAAACGTCATATATTTTAAAATTTTTTCCAAATTTACCTACCAGAAGTTGTGTTCTGCACTAATAAAAATTTCTCGAAAAAATATGGTTAAATAACAGTTTATCTAAGTATTATCTTACAATATCCAAACAAAACAAACAAATAACCATAAATAAGATGGTATTCAAACTGTTAACTGTGAGAATTATTTGCAGACTGGTACATATTATAGCTGAGAGGACAGTCTGTCAGTCTCATGACCGCATAGGCTCGAGTGCCGGTGTTGACATCACAATATTTCTTCTGTTCCCTTCAAGAAATGAAGAGTCTTTAACGTCGTCCGCTCTCCAATTTGTAACCCTGGGCTGCTAATATACAATACTTACATTTACCCATAGATGGCAGCATCAGAAAGCTGCTAAATTATCTCCAGTGTCCAGTTAAATTCCTCTTGCAGTTTTGAAGCCATGCTAGTTGTAAACTGCTGAAAAGCAGTATAGTTTTGCATTCATGGCTTCTTAACCATTCTAGTTGTAAACGGTTTCAAAGCCGTAAGGTTAGAAAACGTTCTTTACCGTTAACTTTACTGTTAATTGAACTGCTGCTGGTTATTTTACCATATTTTTAGAATAGAAATTTTAACAGCTTATGAAATTAGTTGAGTTCATACTCCAATAATTAAAAAAGTTGAACTTATATCTCAATGTGATGTAAATAAATCCTTCCGTTTCATAATTGTTCACCACTTTTAATAAGTGAATAATACTTGTGATTGGGCTGCAAAATTTTAAAAAAAAATTTATACAGAATTAAAATTTGAATAAATGAAAATACTAATAAAATAATCTTGCTACTCAATTAAATTGTATCTCTATTACACAATGCTTTTGTTACTTGGGTGCACTATGAGCGAAAGCATAGATTAAATACCCCCCCCCCCTAAAGTTAGTGTATTCGGGAAGCGTGCACTTGGAGCAAAATACATTCAACTGCACTTTCAAATATTCTGGATCAAATCACGGTTTAAAGTACCACAACTTTGAATGCGTAAATCTATTTTTACCTTAAAATATTATACCGTAATTTTTACTGAATTTTTTATTTAATAAGAGTAATCCAAAGCCTTCAAGATGTTTATTGCTGTTAAATTTAAGGTACATCAAATTTTTTGTTCCGTGGCATATTCCGGTAAAAATATATTTTATGAATAAAAGAACCGCCAACCGAAGAACCGGTACTTTTCATCTTAATTTGATTCGGAATTTTTTTTACAGTGGGGTCATGGAACGTTACGGAGGGGTTATATTTGGAAGACATTATTTAAGTTTATTTTTGTCATTGACTTACGGGAATTTGCCACATTTGCTATATTTTGTGCTTTTGAAAGTTCGCTTGAAACATCTCCTTTGTTTTGTATGTAATGCGTACGTTTCTTGGCAAGGTGTTTTTCTCCAATTGCTGTTTTAAACGATATTTATTAGCTGTAATTTTGAGTCCTTCAAAAAAAGATAGCAGCTGCTATAACTGGTGGGTGGATTAATTTTAGATTCGAGATGATTCGAGCCTTTATTCGGCAACATTCATAGCAAATAAAAATTACCAAAGGAGAATCATGAGTTATTCTAAAAGTAAATTTTTTACAAAAATGTTAATTTTTTTAACTTTTAACACAACGAAATTGTTAACATTTAACAACTAATATTATTGTGTAAAGGAACACTTTATTTTACGTTAAAATCAAACCAAGTATTCATTTAAGGTTTTACACGAGCTGTTAAATCTAATTACCAATAATGAACAATGCTTACATTACAAAAATAAAAATGATCTGGTGAAATTACAATACTCTATGGTAATGACATTCCTGATAAAAAATCATAATTCTGATTATTAATTCAAAATATACGGTAAACCAGCCATTTGGCATACCAGCATTGGTAAACCAGCATACGGTAAGCTAGCCAGTACGGTAAACCAGACTAAAATGAGCCATCCAATTGGTAATATTTTCGCTCGTATGGTAACGGTTTACAGGAAAATTTAGTTTTCAAAATTAAATTTCTTAATACCACACATTAAGTTAAAAATACCGAAGTGAAAAATAAATGGTTTTTCTGCCAAGCTTTAGAATATCATGATATAATGATTGAATTTTACAAAATTTATAAAATATATTGTAAAACCATATTTTATAAATTAATTATAATAAAATCATTAATGACTAAAAATATATATTGAGAGTGGTCAGTGCGAACATCCTGTATAACAGTTTAGTTTGATAATTTAGGTTGTTTCCAGGGTAGCAGGCAAAGTTCCCGAAAAGCTTAGTAGCTCATTTTTGGGTGAAAACTACTGCTTGAATTTTCTTTTATACAGTTACATGAGTTGTGGATATCACTCTGAACCACACGATAAATGCAGCATACATGGTTAAAAACATACATGGTTTTAAACTTAGGGTTCATAAAAATTTATTTTACTTATTTATAAAGTTTCGAGAATTATAAAAATATTTAAATGACTTCAAAAACTTAACCTTCATAAAAGTTTTCTTATTATAGACTTTCGTTTTCTGATTGGAAAAGAGAATTTGAATCCAATACAAACCTTTGTCTGGATAGAAATACATTTAATTCAATGTTATTCTTATTCTGAAGCTGAATTAAATAAAATCGTATTTTAATTTAAATGCCTTTCTCTCACACTGTCTTAAAACGTATCAAAAGTTGGCAAATTTGCATAACAATCTGAGAAAAGTAATTACACGGAATACTTTCTGAAAGAATGCATGCCTGGTTGCATTTTTCAGCGAGGTATCTGAACTGTGAAAGATTTTTTTTTAAAAAAACAGTTTCAGACAATAACAAAGGCTCATTGATTTCCTGTAAGAATGCTAAATATTTTATTCCGTAGTTTTGCTCTTATCTTTTCAACCGGAAAAATTAAAATCTAATATTAAAATAAAGGAAAATATAATATTTAATATATTGAAGAATTAATATACATAATGAGAAATTAATTAAAAAGAATAATTGAGTTTCACAACATAAAGGTATTTAGTTTTGTTAGGAAAAATACAGCAAGAATAAATTTGACACAAATTGCAAAGAAATCTGACACGCCATAAACGTAAAACAAAACAGCTTATACATATTTACAAACTAATTTATGTCTATTACTCAAAGCATCTGTACAATTTCAATTAAATATTAATTATTATTTGTTTACACAGCTTACGTAAAATAATTTACAGAACAATTAATTGTATTGCTTTAAACGAAACAATTCAAAATAAAAACAAATTTTAAAAACGACATTATTTTTGACATTTTAAAAATTAATATCAATTTATTTTTATTTAATTTTGAATACAGTTTGAATATTTTATTGAAAACAATGTAATTAAACTTCTTGAGAATATCAGTATTTTGAAATCTAAATAGATGTGGAATTCCTTATTACGTATACAGTATATATAGCAGCAGGTAATATTTTTCTTTGTATAATAACACTTAATTTCTTTTTTTTATGAGTCAAAAAAAGTAATCTTAGTTTTGTATGTGCTGCTTCACATTGTAATCTCTTTTCTACCAGGAAAAGAATTGATTTTCTGTAGCTATCAGAATAAATACATAATAATTAAGTAGATTGATGCTTTAGACAATTTAAAAATTGAAAAAGAGGAAAAAAATTTAGAAATATTAAACTGAAAACAGAATACATTATGAAGAATAATAGAAGATAAGCAATCTAAGATGCTAGAAGAAAATAATGCTGAAATGGTTTAAAAATTTGGAAAAAGTATTAAGCATTAAGAGCTTGCAGTTAGCAATAAGAATGTGAAAATTCTCAACTGTTATTGTAAAGGAAATTGAAATACTGAAATAGAATACACACACACACACACACACACACACATATATATATATGGAAGAACTTAGAAG
>NC_092206.1:16092566-16121938 GCF_043381705.1 Parasteatoda tepidariorum
ACTAAAGATATATATATATAATTGAAATATTGCAATAAAAATATTTAGTTTTTTAACCTTTATTTCACGCCGTGATCTAATTAGATGTTTTTTATTTGCACTCTCTATTAAATATAATGCAAATATTGTACTACTTATTAGCATATGCACTCATACCTTCGCTTAAACTTATTTCAACATTTTACTTCCATTTTGTAAAATACATAATCGTTATTTAAATATATTCGCATACAACCCCTTTTGTTTTATCAGCATATTTATTAATGAATTTAAGAGACACAAACAACGGAATGGAATTATCATACTTGCTTTGTTCTTCTACAAACATTAAGACAAACAGATCCGTGTAATTTAAGGAAAAATTCATTGAACCGGGAATTTTGAATATTTTTCTATATTCAAGCGAAGAAAATGAAATATACCACCTCATTCTTTCGAGTATATTATATTCTTAAGTTTATTACAAAGGAACAGCTAAGCATGTTCTTAGTAAAATAATTTCGGATAAAATTGGAATGTTTATACACATTTTGTTTATATTGGCGTTCGTTTTTTAAATAAAAGAACGCATCAAATAATTCCGCTCTATTACTGACTTTAAAAATATATGTATATATATAATAGCATACTTATTAATGAAATTAAACACATATTTTGAAAAATAATAGTTTATTGGGTGTAATTTTATATTCCTTATTTCTCTCATTTGTACACGGAGAAAAAGTTATGATGAAATCATTGTACTGTATGGTAATGACAGTTCTAGTAAAAAAACACTATTCTGGGAATGAAACCGAAAAGTAATGGTGTTTATAAACCATTCATTTGGTAATTTTTCTGTTTATATAATAACTGTTTACCGGAAATTATGCTTTTCTAATTTATAGTTCATATTACCAAACATTTAGTAAACAATACAAAATTGAAAAGCAAATTTAACGAAATAAATAGTTTTTACGCCTTTGCTCTAAAGGTCCTGATACCAAATTTGCCTGAATTACCTGATTTACTTGAATTACCTGAAGTTATCACATTTTGTCAAATTTACTAAATTTTCTCTCATATAATTAAAACACTATATTTTATGGTTAATTTTACCAAAATCATTACCAACGCACTTCGGCAAAACTTTTTTAACTTCTTTGGTGCTCCCATGAGGGCAGAGACACAGTAAATTAAATCATATTTTAATAGTTTTGACCATACTTTTTTCTCGGTGTAACAGGTATTGGCCATAACCTGTCAACAGGTATTGGCTATTTTCCTCTATTACGTCTTGTGTCTAATTTTAAAAATCAGCTTCACTAGTTATGGAATAACATCCAAGCATTTAGCAGCTTAAAACATTTGCTTTAAAAGTATTTTAAACGTTAAGCAAAAGAGGTTGTGTTTTGTTCTAAAAATTTATTTTATTGATTTCTTGCTGAAATTCTGCATGGAATTAAGATCCAGAGATATCTCCAGCTACTTCAAAACTGTTATTTTCTTGCTAAGTATTCCTTACTCTTTTAAAATTGCGGCGAGGAGCCAAATATCGTTGAAATATGAATTTCCCTCTAGTTCATCTCCGGCCTCGCTTTATCTGCCGTTATTCTCTTGTGCTGTTCGTAATTCATCACTCAGTTAACAGAAAAGATTCTTACTATTCTCCGACAGGAAAAACAACTAAAGCTCTTGAAATTTAAAAAAATTACATTCGATTCAATTAACGAACAGAATAATGTACTTAAAAAATAGTACTCTTAATAAAAAAATAATAACTCTTAAAAGTAATTAAGTTAAAGTCTTAAGTTTTAGAATAGTTAAAAGGCTATATCAAATATTCATAATATTGTAAACCATAATATTATAAATTGCTAATAAAATTATAAAGGAGATCATAATATTATAAATTTCTATATTAATTATATTTTCAGAAAATTTTCGTATGTATTGGCATTAATAGTCGCCATAGAATAACATTAAAATCTTAATGAGAAAGAAAAAATATTAAAACTTAAACAAATGAAAACTTAATTTTAAAAAAAATGAAAACTTAAAAATATTGAAAAAGAAGTTAAAAGAATGGCATAAAATAAAATAAATTAACTAAAAAAAATTATTCAAAATTTATTGGTTTATTAGCTATTATTCGCTATTTCCCAAAGGAAAAACAGTTATTTCTATAAACAGAACACTTTATTCACTTAAAAATATTGAAAAAGAAGTTAAAAAAATAATATAAAATTAAAAAAAAGTGAAAATTATCCGAAATTTATTCGTTTATTCGATTATTCTTTGCTATTTCCCAAAGAAAAATAGTTATTTTTATATACAGAACACTTGATTCACGTTATAATATCGAAAAGTATGTTAAAAAAGTAATATAAAATAAATTAAAAAATTTAAAGTCGACCTTCACAGGGTTTCGAACCCAGGGCCTCCGCAACAACAAATCTAACTTGCCCACAGAGCGACACACTGCTCCGCGCTTCACATGCCAGTCCCGCGAATACTTAGCTTAAAACACATCCTCCCGGTTAGTCAACGAAACATATTTTGGCCCATTGTGGGCCCACTAATTTGTCTATAAAAAAGACCTTCCGTACAATTGTTTCTTACATTAAACTCTAATTACGGTCCGAGTTTGAATTTACAGGTTAATATTATAGGCAGTTACGGGGTGCGATGAGTGCGTTCCTCCTGATACAACTTTTGTCCCTTTTTCAGCCATTAATCGCTCTTTAAAAAAGAGAAATAATTCTTTTCTAACATAGAACCGTTTATTCTCTAAAAAATATTGAAAAAGAAGTTTAAAAAATAACATAAAATAACATCAATAAATAAATAAAAATTATCCGAAATTTATCCGTTTATTAGCTATTTTCGAATATTTCCTAGAGAAAAAATAGTTATTTTTATATACAGAGCACTTTATTTACGTTAAAATATCGAAAAATAAATTGGAAAAATAATATTAAAAAATTTGAGAGTCGACCATCGCAGAGTTTTGTACCCAGGGCCTCCGGGACTACATGGTACTCCGGGACTTGCCCACAGTACTACCAACTGCGCCAAGCTTCACATGTCTGCACCACGAATATTCAGATTAAAAACACCACCTCCGGTTTAGTCAACAAAATATATTTTGGCACATTGTGGGCCCACTAAATAGTCCATAAAAAATTCCTTTGGTACAATTGTTTGTTACATTAACCTCTAATTTCGGGCCAAGTTAGAAATTTATATGTTAATATTGTAGGGAGTTACGGGGTGTGACGTGTGTTCTCCCCCTGAAGCAATTTTGTCTTTTTTTTCAGCTATTATTCGCTTTTTAACAAAGAAAAATAATTCTTCTCATATATAGAACACTTAAAAATATTGAAAAAGAAGTTAAAAAAATAATATAAAATAAAAATAATAAATAAATAAATATTGTCTTAAATTTATCCGTTTAGTAGCTATTATTCGCTATTTCCTAAAGATAAAATAGTCCTTTTTATATACAGAGTACTTGATTCACGTTAAATTGTCGAAAAGTATATTAAAAAACATAATATATAATAAATAAAAAAAAATTAAAGTCAACCATCGCAGGGTTTCGAACTCAGGACCTCCGGGACTGCATATCTAGCTTGCCCACAGCACTACCAACTGCGCCAAGCTTCACATGTCAGCACCACGAATATTTAGACTAAAAACACCACCTCCGGTTCAGTCAATAAAATTTATTTTGGCCCATTGGGGGCCCACTAATTAGTTTATAAAAAATTCCTTTCGTGCAATTGTTTGTTACATTAACCTCTAATTTCGGGCCAAGTTAGATATTTATAGGTTAATATATTAGGGAGTAACGGGGTGTGACGTGTGCGCTCCCCCTGAAACGATTTTGTCCTTTTTTCAGCCATTATTCGCTTTTTAACAAAGAAAAAAAATTCTTTTCATAAATAGAACACTTTATTCACTTAAAAACATTGAAAAAGAAGTGAAAAAAATAACATAAAATAGAATAAATAAATAAAAATTATATAAAATTTATCCGTTTATAAGCTATTATTCGCTATTTCCTAAAGAAAAAATAGTCATTTTTATAGGCAGAACACTTAATTCACGTTAAATTGTCGAAAAGTATATTAAAAAACATAACATGAAATAAATAAAAAAACTTTAAAGACGAGACTCGCAGGGTTTCGAACCCAGGATCTCCGGGACTGCGTATCTAGCTTACCCACAGCACTACCAACTGCGCCAAGCTTCACATGTCAGAACCACAAATATTTAGATTAAAAACACCACCGGCGGTTTAGCAAACAAAACATATTTTGACCCATTGTGGGCCCACTTATTAGTCTATAAAAAATTCCTTTGGTACAATTGTTTGTTACATTAACTTCTAATTTCCGGCTGAGTTTGAAATTTTTAGGTTAATATTATAGGGAGTTAAGGGGTGTGACGTGCGTGCTCCCCCTGAAACGATTTTGTCCTTTTTTTCAGCTATTATTCGCTTTTTAACAAAGAAAAAAAATTCTTTTCATATATAGAACACTTTATTCACTAAAAATATTGAAAAAGATGTTAAGAAAATAAAATAAAATAAAATAAATTAATAAATAAAAATTATCTAAAATTTATTCGCTTATTAGCTATTATTCGCTATTTCCTAAGGAAAAAATAGTCATTTTTATATAGAGAACACTTGATTCACGTTAAATTGTCGAAAAGTATATTAAAAAACATAATATGAAATAAATAAAAAAAAGTTAAAGTCCTGACTCACAGGGTTTCGAACCCATGACCTGTGGGACTACATATCTAGCATGCCCACAGCACTACCAACTGCGCCAAGCTTCACATGTCAGCACCACGAATATTTAGATTAAAAGCACCACCAGCGGTTTAATCAACAAAATTTACTTTGGCCCATTGTGAGCCCACTAATCAGTCTATAAAAAATTCGTTTGGTAAAATTGTTTGTTACATTAACCTCTAATTTTGGGCCGAGTTAGAAAATTATAGGTTAATATTATAGGGAGTAATGGGGTGTGACGTGTGCGCTCCCCCTGAAACGATTTTGTCCTTTTTTCTGCCATTATTCGCCTTTTAACAAAGAAAAATAATTCTTTTCATATATAGAGCACCTTATTCACTTAAAAAAATTGAAAAAGAAGTTAAAAAAATAACATTAAAAAAAATAAATAAATAAATAAAAATTGTCCAAGACTTATCCATTTATTAGCTATTATTCGCTATTTCCTAAAGAAAAAATAGTCATTTTTATGTACAGAACACTTGATTCACGTTAAATTGTCGAAAAGAATATTAAAAAACATAATATGAAATAAATAAAAAAACTTTAAAGTCGAGACTCGCAGGGTTTCGAACCCAGGACGTCCGGGACGTCCGGGACTACATATCTAGCATGCCCACAGCACTACCAACTGTGCCAAGCTTCACATGTCAGAACCACGAATATTTAGATTAAAAACACCACCTGCGGTTTAGTAAACAAAACATATTTTGGCCCATTGTGGGCCCACTAATTAGTCTATAAAAATTTCCTTTGGTACAATTATTTGTTACATTAACTTCTAATTTCGGGCTGAGTTTGAAAGTTATAGGTTAATATTATAGGGAGTTACGGAGTGTGACGTGTGAGCTCCCCCTGAAGCGATTTTGTCCTTTTTTTCAGCCATTATTCGCTTTTTAACAAAGAAAAATAATTCTTTTCATATATAGAACACTTTAATCACTTAAAAATATTGAAAAAGAAGTTAAAAAAATAACATAAAATAAAATAAATAAATAAATAAATATTATCTCAAATTTATCCGTTTATTAGCTATTATTCGCTATTTCCTAAAGAAAAAATAGTCATTTTTATATACAGAGCACTTGATTCACGTTAAATTGTCGAAAAGTATATTAAAAAGCATAATATGGAATAAATAAATAAGATTTACAGTCGACCCTCGCTGGTTTTTGAACCCAAGACCTCTGGGACTACATATTTAGCTCGCCCACAGCACTACCAACTGCGCCAAGCTTCACATGTCAGTATCACGAATATTTAGATTAAAAGCACCACCTGCGGTTTAATCAACAAAATTTACTTTGGCCCATTGTGGGCCCACTTATTAGTCTATAAAAAATTCATTTGGTACAATTGTTTGTTACATTAAACTCTAATTTCTGGCCGAGTTTGAAATTTATAGGTTAATATTATAAGGAGTTGCGGGGTGTGATGTGTGCGCTCCCCCTGAAACAATTTTGTCCTTTTTTTCTGTCATTATTTGCTTTATAACAAAGAAAAATAATTCTTTTCATATATAGAGCACTTTATTCACTTAAAAATATTGAAAAAGATGTTAAGAAAATAACATAAAATAAAATAAATAAATAAATAAAAATTATCTAAAATTTATCCGTTTATTAGCTATTATTCGCTATTTCCCAAAGGAAAAATAATTATTTCTATATACAGAACACTTGATTCGCGTTATAATATCGAAAAGTATATTAAAAAAATAATATAAAATAAATAAAAAAAATTTAAAATCGACCCTCACAGGGTTCCGAACCCAGGACCTACGGGACTACATATCAGCGTTGTACAAAGCGCTACCAACTGCGCCACTCTTAACATGCAAGCTCCGCGAATATTTAGCTTAATACACCTACTCCTGGTTAGTCAACAAAACATGTTTTGGCCCTTTGTGGGCCCACTAATTAGTCTATAAAAAATTCCTTTCGTACAATTGCTAGTAACATTAACTTCTAATTTCAGACCGAGTTTGAAATTTATAGGTTAATATTATAGGGAGTTACGGGGTGTGATGTGTGCGTGCCCCCTGATACTACTTTTGTTCCTTTTTCAACAATTATTCGCTCTTTAACAAAGAAAAATAATTCTTTTCATATATAGAACACTTTATTCACTTAAAAAAATTGAAAAAGAAGTTAAAAAATAACATAAAATAAAATAAATAAATAAATAGAAATTGTCCAAGATTTATCCGTTTATTAGCTATTATTCGCTATTTCCTAAAGAAAAAATAGTCATTTTTATATACAGAACACTTGCTTCACGTTAAATTATCGAAAAGAATATTAAAAAACATAATATGAAATAAATAAAACAATTTTAAAGTCAAGACTCGCAGGGTTTCGAACCCAGGACCTCCGGGACTACATATCTAGCTTGCACACAGCACTACCAACTGCGCCAAGCTTCACATGTCAGAACCACGAATATTTAGATTAAAAACACCACCTGCGGTTTAGTCAACAAAACATATTTTGGGCCCACTAAATAGTCTATAAAAATTTCCTTTGGTACAATTATTTGTTACATTAACCTCTAATTTCGGGCTGAGTTTGAAAGTTATAGGTTAATATTATAGGGAGTTACGGAGTGTGACGTGTGAGCTCCCCCTGAAACGATTTTGTCCTTTTTTTCAGCCATTATTCGCTTTTTAACAAAGAAAAATAATTCTTTTCATATATAGAACACTTTAATCACTTAAAAATATTGAAAAAGAAGTTAAAAAAATAACATAAAATAAAATAAATAAATAAATAAATATTATCTCAAATTTATCCGTTTATTAGCTATTATTCGCTATTTCCTAAAGAAAAAATAGTCATTTTTATATACAGAGCACTTGATTCACGTTAAATTGTCGAAAAGTATATTAAAAAGCATAATATGGAATAAATAAATAAGATTTACAGTCGACCCTCGCTGGTTTTTGAACCCAAGACCTCTGGGACTACATATTTAGCTCGCCCACAGCACTACCAACTGCGCCAAGCTTCACATGTCAGTATCACGAATATTTAGATTAAAAGCACCACCTGCGGTTTAATCAACAAAATTTACTTTGGCCCATTGTGGGCCCACTTATTAGTCTATAAAAAATTCATTTGGTACAATTGTTTGTTACATTAACCTCTAATTTTGGGCCGAGTTAGAAATTTATAGGTTAATATTATAGGGAGTAATGGGGTGTGACGTGTGCGCTCTCCCTGAAACGATTTTGTCCTTTTTTTCAGCCATTATTCGCTTTTTAACAAAGAAAAATAATTCTTTTCATATATAGAACACTTTAATCACTTAAAAATATTGAAAAAGAAGTTAAAAAAATAACATAAAATAAAATAAATAAATAAATAAATATTATCTCAAATTTATCCTTTTTATTAGCTATTATTCGCTATTTCCTAAAGAAAAAATAGTCATTTTTATATACAGAGCACTTGATTCACGTTAAATTGTCGAAAAGTATATGAAAAAACATAATATGAATTAAATAAAAAAAATTTAAAGTCGTCCCTCGCAGGGTTTCAAACCCAGGACCTCTGTATAAAATTCCTTCGGTACAATTGTTTGTTACATTAAACTCTAATTTCTGGCCGAGTTTGAAATTTATAGGTTAATATTATAAGGAGTTGCGGGGTGTGATGTGTGCGCTCCCCCTGAAACAATTTTGTCCTTTTTTTCTGTCATTATTTGCTTTATAACAAAGAAAAATAATTCTTTTCATATATAGAGCACTTTATTCACTTAAAAATATTGAAAAAGATGTTAAGAAAATAACATAAAATAAAATAAATAAATAAATAAAAATTATCTAAAATTTATCCGCTTATTAGCTATTATTCGCTAGTTCCTAAAGAAAAAATTGTCATTTTTATATAGAGAACACTTGATGCTCGTTAAATTGTCGAAATGTATATTAAAAAACATAATATGAAATAAATAAAAAAAAATTAACGTCGACCCTCGCAGGGTTTCGATCCCAGGACCTGTGGGCCTACATATCTAGATTGCCCACAGCACTACCAACTGCGTCAAGCTTCACATGCCAGCACGACGAATGTTTAGATTTAAAACACCTCCTCCGGTTTAGTCAACAAAACTTATTTTGGCCCATCGTGGGCCCACTAATTAGTCTATAAAAAATTCCTTTGCTACAAATTATTGTTACATTAACTTCTAATTTCGGGCCGAGTTTGAAATTTATATTATAATATAATAGGGAGTTACGGGGTGTGACGAGTGCGCTCCCCCTGAAACGATTTTTTTCTTTTCAGCCATTATTCGCCTTTTAACAAAGAAAAATAATTATTTTCATATATAGAACACTTTATTCACTTAAAAAAATTGAAAAAATAACATAAAATAAAATAAATAAATAAATAGAAATTGTCCAAGACTTATCCGTTTATTAGCTATTATTCGCTATTTCCTAAAGAAAAAATAGTCATTTTTATATACAGAACACTTGATTCACGTTAAATTATCGAAAAGAATATTAAAAAACATAATATCAAATAAATAAAACAATTTTAAAGTCGAGACTCGCAGGGTTTCGAACCCAGGACCTCCGGGACTACATATCTAGCTTGCACACAGCACTACCAACTGCGCCAAGCTTCACATGTCAGAACCACGAATATTTAGATTAAAAACACCACCGGCGGTTTAGTCAACAAAACATATTTTGGGCCCACTAAATAGTCTATAAAAATTTCCTTTGGTATAATCGTTTGTTACATTAACCTCTAATTTCGGGCCGAGTTTGAAAGTTATAGGTTAATATTATAGGGAGTTACGGGGTGCGACGTGTGCGCTCCCCCTGAAACGATTTTGTCCTTTTTCAGCCATTATTCGCTTTTTAACAAAGAAAAATAATTCTTTTCATATATAGAACACTTTAATCTCTTAAAAATATTGAAAAAGAAGTTAAAAATATGACATAAAATAAAAAAAATAAAATAAAAATATTATTTTAAATTTTACCATTTATTAGCTATTATTCGCTATTTCCTAAAGAAAAAATAGTCATTTTTATATACAGAGCACTTGATTCACGTTAAATTGTCGAAAAGTATATTAAAAACATAATATGAAATAAATAAAAAAAAATTAAAGTCGACCCTCGCTGGGTTTAGAACCCAGGACCTCCGGGATTACATATCTAGCTTGTCCATAACACTACCAACTGCGCCAAGCTTCACATTTAAGCACCACGAATATTTAAATTAAAAACACCAACTCCGGTTAAGTCAACAAAATTTATTTTGGCACATTGTGGGCCCACTTATTAGTCTATAAAAAATTCGTTTGGTACATTTGTTTGTTACATTAACTTCTAATTTCCGGCCGAGTTTGAAATTTATTGGTTAATATTATAGGGCGTTGCGGGGTGTGATGTGTGCTTTCCCCCTGAATCGAGTTTGTCCTTTTTTTCAGCTATTATTCGCTTTTTAAAAAAGAAAAATAATTCTTTTCATATGTAGAACACTTTATTCACTTAAGAATATGGAAAAAGAAGTTAAAAAAATAACATAAAATAAAATAGATAAATAAATAAACAAATAAAGTACAAAAAAATTNCCCAGGACCTCCGGGACTACATATTTAGCTCGCCCACAGCACTACCAACTGCGCCAAGCTTCACATGTCAGCATCACGTTTATTTAGATTAAAAACACCACCTGCGGTTTAGTCAACAAAACATATTTTGGCCCCTTGTGGGCCCACTAATTAGTCTATAAAAAATTCCTTCGTTACAATTGTTTGTTATATTAACCTCTAATTTCTGGCCGAGTTTGAAATTTATAGGTTAATATTATAGGGAGTTGCGGGGTGTGATGTGTGCGCTCCCCCTGAAATGATTTTGTCCTTTTTTCAGCCATTATTCGCTTTTTAACAAAGAAAAATAATTCTTTTCATATATAGAACACTTTATTCACTTAAAAATATTGAAAAAGAAGTTAAAAAAATACCATAAAATAAAATAAATAAATAAATAAAAATTATTCAAAATTTTTCCGTTTATTATCTATTATTCGCTATTTCCTAAAGAAAAAATAGTCATTTTTATATACAGAACACTTGATTCACGTTAAATTGTCGAAAAGTATATTAAAAAACATATGAAATAAATAAAAAAAATTTAAAGTCGACCCTCGCAGGGTTTCGATCCCAGGACCTCCGGGACTACATATCTAGCTTGCACACAGCACTACCAGCTGCGCCAAGCTTCACTTGTCAGCAGCACGAATATTTAGATTAAAATCATCACCTCCGGTTTAGTCAACAAAACTTTTTTTGGCCCATTGTGGGCGCACTAATTAGTCTATAAAAAATTCCTTTGGTAGAATTGTTTATTACATTAACCTCTAATTTCTGGCCGAGTTTGAAATTTATAGGTTAATATTATAGGGAGTTACGGGTGTGACGTGTGCGCTCTCCTTGAAACGATTTTGTCCCTTTTTCAGCCATTATTCGCTCGTTAATAAAGAAAACCCTTAGGAAAATTTGCCATAGAGAAGCCTATGGTAATCTATGGCAACCTATGGCTACCATAGAAATTTTTATGTTAAGATACCATTCGCCTATGGTTACCATAGAGACTTGTATGGCACAACCCCATAAGCCTATGCCTACCATAGAAATTTGGATGGCAAAATACCATACGTCTGTGGTTACCATTGAGATTTTTATGGCAAGCCTCCATAAGCCTATGGCTACCATAGAAATTGGTATGGCAAGATACCATAGGCCAATGGTAACCATAGAGACCTGTATGGTACTTATATGGCACGTCACCATTCTCCTATGGTAACCATATAAATTTGTATGGCAGTATACCATAGGCCAATGGTAACCATAAAGATTTGTATGGCAGTATACCATAGGGAAAAGCTGATCTAGATCCCTACCAACGAAACAACAACTCCTATGGAGTCCTCTAAAACATCTTCGAAAAGAAATAAATATCCATTATTTCACCCCGAAGTTAATTAAATTCAACTTGTTATCCCACAAGGCATTCCTGGTGAGTCTTTTCCGGCCTCCGGTAGCTAATTTTTGAGTGTTTGAAATATGATGTTCCATTGATTTAGGCTTAGAGTATCAGACCGCCATATAACGTGTCATCCACTACATCTTTCGATAACTTTGGCTACTTATTTTAATGTTTTTTCGATTTCATTCTTGGTCAAAAACATTCCATTGCAAATGCCTATGTGATTATCAATCTGAATTTATTAAGTTTTTAATTTCCGGCGGTCTGGTACTTTTATTGTCTGTATCTTTTCGAAATAAGTCGCGATTGGGTATAGGTTTTTGCTATGTTAAATTTTGCCATTTGTTAAAGGTGACTTTGTACACTTTAATTAATATCTTGCTGTTTATATTTTTATCTAAAATTTTTATATTTCTCTCTCCCAACTGTTTCTGATTAAACGACACCTTTCTTTTTATTTTATCCCCTCCCTCTGTTTTTATATAAATTTTTAAAGTCACATCACTTTTCCATTATTATTGGTGTTCTATTCCTTCTATTCCGCATAGCAATTTGTTAACAATCTCATGATGAAAAACGCCGTTAAGTACTTATCATCAAGACAGATTCATCATTTCTCTAATAATTAAAATCTTTTAATTCTTTTAACTTGTTCGGTGACAATTTCATTTTATTGCTGTCATATATCAATATCAAAGTCAGTGTTTACATTCTCATTAGTTTTTGATTTTAATTCACTTAGGTTCTCGCAATGCTTTTTTACATTATCTTACATATGTTAGGGCTTTATATTCTTATTTTGTATTTAATTTTTGGCTGCCATTAAATTGTTTTTTTTTTATCATGTCTCTGTGTTTTACTATCTTACAACTAATATTTCTTAAGTATCCACATATATTTGTACAATGTTCTGTTACACATTTATACATAGCTCAGGGTCATCACTTAACTTGATTTGCTGGATTACTGGTTGACAATTGTTTTGCTTCAATATCATCAACGGGACAGTCCCTGGCCATATCATCTGCTGCTGTTACCAAAAATGCTTTCAACAATTTAATCTTTCCTTAAAATTACAACTTTTTCGCAATTTCCTATACCCAATTAATTTTTATTTACTATCCCTGACAAAGTTTCAATTTGTCAAAAGCAATTATTAATTTTTCAAATTTTAATTATGTCTTAAAAATGTTTTGTATTTACCAATGTTTCTATATTGTGTTCTCTTTTCTAACTGTGCTTAACACAACACAACATAAATTTTCTGAGTTTCATATCCCTCTCTAGTAGGGGATCAACTAATTTAGCCTGTTTTCTATTCTTAGCTTTTCATAGTCTAATACCATCTTCTATATAGATAAAATTTGTTCACATGCCACTACTGGTTGCACCGTTACATATTCGGCTTTTGTCCCGTTTGGTCTATTTTAAACTAATTTCGCTTCGACCTCACTATTTATCTTTTCAATTTTCATAGTATTTTATTGCTTTAGTAGTCCGTTTAATTTTTAGCTTAGTGTCACATATCACAATTTAAAAAAAAATCATACTTGCTCCGACCATTGGACCATTATTTTACTTCGCTTTCTTTTAGGTTCCTCTAATATCTGACGCTTATCTAACTAATTATGATACCAGTCACTCAAACTAACGTTTTTTACACTCGCTCTGACCTCCGGACCCACTTTCTATTTTCTTGTTTACAGCTTTAACAAATATTGGTTGCCTGTACTCAATAATGTTCCTAATCAACATAACCAATATTTTCCCCACTCGCTCCGGCCACCGGACTCATTTTCTAACGGTTAGTACTAATCGTTTAAAATTTATTTGAATAAACAGCATTCAGAAAGGGTTCTGCAAATTAAACAGGGGAAGTTTATCAAAGAAATTTAAAATAAAAAGCTTTCTAGACATATATTTATTCTACAGTTATTAAGTTTTGCATTTTTATATCCTTTGCGAAAGATTCTTGTAAGTAATTATTCTTTGATGTATGGTAAAATATCAACATGTTGCCATAGCTGTATGGCAAAGGTGTACCATAAGCTATGGAAAAATATTTCTTCATAAGATGTAACACATCTTAGTTTTATGGCAAAAATTTGTCGCATAAAAAATTGCCATGGGATATTCCTATGGGGTTTTGCCTATGGCAAAAATTTGCCATACATGTATGCAAAAAAATGCCATAGGATTTTCCTATGCAGTACCGTTTTGCCATACATGTACGGCAAAATTTTGCCATACGTATATGGCAAAATTTTACCGTAGGCAAAACTCCATAGGAATATCTTATGGCATTTTTTTATGGCAAACCTATGGCAAATTTTCCTAAGGGTAGAGCCAGGAATCAATATCTTGGGTTAATAGATTGAATAGATACCCTCCTATCTGAACATGTCTTGTCCCATGAATAAAGAACTAATTTTCTGGCTCCAAATCTATTTCAAAAAATGTTTCAAGGTGAGTAGGTTTTTATGCTGTCATTTTCCTGGCTTCTTGAAATCATTAATAACAAAAACTACATAGATTTATCTGAGTTATTTTAAGAAATACTGTGGTTTTCTTCAGAATATAAACGTGTCTTCGGACAAAATATTAAATTAAAGTAAGGTTATGTGCTGTAAAATGGCGAATTTGTCATTATCCTGGCTTATGACTGCCAGGACATTGAAGTGCTATCAGAAATTCTTTTTAACTGTACTGTAAAGAGGGAAAGCAAATATTAACCTAACACCAAGTTTATGTATGATTGTAATATGTTTGGATGTAATCAGGGTTATTTATTTATTTAATGATTGATTATTATACAAAATTTTATTCTGCACATATCAGCATCAAAAATTTTTTTGCTTCTTTCTACAGGGGATAAAAAGAATTAATTTAAGCAATTTATGGTCCATCTAACATAGACATAAGACTTAAGTTGAGTTACTAGCTATTAACTTAAAATGACTGTTTCTTAAACTTCTAAGGTAATATGTCATTTTCCTGGCATTCAAGATTTGGTGAATTTCTATTTCATTTTTTTTCTCGAGCAAATGTCAATAAACTACACTGCTGTCCTGTCTATAAGATATTAATAAGTGTAGCATACAAAATTTTTTTTTGATTATTTTGAACACTTTAAATTTGAAGAAATTTTTTGGTCCGAATTGTCATGTTTCGTGAGAATCACCCATATATGTGTGTATTTATATATATCCGCAATGCAATAAAATACTAGAGAATTCATTTGTCCCACATTCGAGTTAAGCCTAAATTCTCGAACTCAGCATTTTAAAATTATTTTCAAATGTAATGTATCAGACAAATATTGATCTCTTCATGGGAATATAATGAATTTCCTGGAAAGTAAGATAGAATTCCCTGATCATAAACTTGACTGTTTTATATAAGGCCAAGCAAGTGAATAAAGCACAATAACAAATATAATGTAACTTCAATTCTATAAACATGAGTTTACCTCAATGTCACACTGAAGACTATTCTCGTTTATGGAATAGAAACTATAATATTTTTGTTCTGTACCGTTGTATATGCTTTATTTACGTTTTTTTTATCTTCATTCAAATGCAGAACACGACACATCCAATAGTCTTTAAAAACTACTGTTTTCTGTTTACACAAATAAGTAAAAACCACATCTTTTATTATTATTTCAGTTTCAATTACAAAGGTTTGCATGAGCAGCAATAGAGTTTTCTGAAAATTGGGTACTTGCACTCCAAGAAGAAGAAGACAACTAATACCCATGCATGTGACCAGCTAATCTTTATCAGCAATATGGAGTATTAAAGCTGAACTAAGTTTCTCTACATAACTTAAAATATTAACTAACGTTGAGATAATTAAATATGGAGAGCCATATAGAAAATGAAATTTGTTGAAGTATAATTCTTTCCAGTCTACTTCTTTTACTTAACTTAGATTAATTGTTTGTTTATGTATTTTATTGCAACCGTGATATATTTTTGTTTGGTGTGCCTGGCAAATTCGATGCAAAATAAGTTTGTTAATGTACTACATGGATTCGTGCATGTCTTTGTGCTAGGTCTTTGTGCAAATATGTAGTGGTAGAATTGAAATCTTTGTGAAAGAATACAGGCTGTGTTACTTAAGAGAATAGGTACTTGCCAGGCTTGGCTTCCTCGAAGTAGAATGAAAAGAACAGTTGCCAGCGTAAACAAATACCTCGTTTCAATAACCAATCAGGATCGAGATACCCACACTACGTCACTTGCAGGTATCCCATTCAGTCTCAGTTACATTATTATGTAAACAGATGTTTTTCTTTCATAGAAAAGCATTTGTTTAACACATAATATTCAAACGCTCGTTGATTTATTTTTGTAAAATGTCTTTCACTTATTGATTGCAGTTAAATACTTAAAATAAATATTTGGTTTCAATCAGAGAAGTAAAATGGAAAAACTATAAATAAATTGCTCTCGATATCACATATCTTTGCAAACAATTTAATTCTGATATGGATTTAATAACTACCTAAGTTAAAACTCCCACTGATATGAATCTTACTTGCACTAAGAGGATCGGATTTCTGTTTTTAATTTTAAAACGCTTTAATTTTTTCAAACCTTCCAAAAACATTTTTTTTCCGCATTTTTCTAAGTTTAAGTAAAAAGAAATATTCCTCCCAGGCAAAATGAAAACAATATTTTTCAAAGGAGAAAGAAAGGATTTAGGGACAGCTTATATGTCAAAACATACAACAGCCACTTTCGTTTTAAATTAAAGAATAAAAGAAATGTGGAATACGCAAGTTTTTTAAATTTATAACTTGGAGCAACTATATCTTCTAAAGTTACAATGCAGATCGTTTCATACTTTGGTTTAGAAGTTATTAGAAATCATACATTTAATGCTACAAGTAAGTGAAAAAATTTTAGTGAAACTAAAACATTTCATTTCCTTCAAATTTTCAGAAAATAAACCAAAAATAAAAGACAATAAATAAACTTTTCCCAAGTGAAAATTAACAAAATTATTTCGTAAAACTTGCAGTCAATAAAATATTTAATTTAAGTAATAATAACAGCTGTAGCATTTCGCTGCGTTTTGAAAACAATTTTTAACACAATAAAGCACGTATCTTAAAAGAAAGCTGGGAATTCCTTAGAAAATAGAAAATTGCTTAGAGGAATTTTTTTTCAAAATAATTTCAATTTTATTTAAAAGAACTTAATCAAAATTTTTTTGGTTGCCTACCTGCGAAGATAAATTTGATAGTATTTCCCTTACACCATTTTTTTTTCAAATTCCCCCCCCCCCCAAACGAGCAATGTGTTCCCTTTTTAGTGATTTATGATTTACTACAATGCAATATATTCGCCATTACAGAAACATAAAATTCCAAGCACGATTTATGCAGTTGAAAAGAATATTAAAAAGATCGAATGATTACCATTACCATCTTCTCTCTAAGTGAAATAAACGGTTGTGCAGTGCGCAATTGTTTTCCGATCATCACTAGGGATGAATTACAGATCATCTCTAATAAACCTTTGTGTAACTCTAGTGTAATGTTCATTATGCTAAGGAGAAATTTCTTCGCATTTGTCCTTTAATTAGCAATCATGAAGAAAATCTGGTTTTGCCTGGAAAATGAAATAATTTTACTGAACACTTTTATTGCCTCGCAATGACAGTAATTTGACAGTAATTCACTTTACCACAATTTTTTACTGAATTCTTCCTAAATGCAGCAGAGTATTCCTTTCATCACATAAAATGATGTTTTTCAGACATTATATATTACTTATTTACGCTGAGGAACAACTTTTTTCATCATGTGAGATTTTTTAGCATATCTCAGATACTTTTGTACCACTCATTTCGAATCTGCTATTTGTTTCTCCCTCTAAGCTGTAGTTTTTATTGTAAAAAAATATTTTTTCAATTTCTTGCCGAAATGAACAACTTTTTTCATCATGTGAGATTTTTTAGCATATCTCAGATACTTTTGTACCACTCATTTCGAATCTGCTATTTGTTTCTCCCTCTAAGCTATAGTCTTTATTGTAAAAAAATATTTTTTCAATTTCTTACCGAAATGTAGAATTTTAAAAACGTTATTCATATTAGGGAGTCACATAAATTTTACGACAAACTTCTAGGAGATTAAGGGAAATCACCAAAATAAAAATTGTAACGGTGTATACTCCGCCGGGCACGCTTCCCTACTATGAACTGTTTCGTTCCTTCCCTTTAATAAGATCATAATAAAAGAAGAGCTCCTAGCCCCGTACGATGACATTTCTGGGCATGGGTTTTTAAGCTGTTTTAATCCTAAAAATGCTTTCCAACTACTCTAGAAGTTTGTCGCAAGATTTACATGACCCCCCGTTATATTGAACGTTTTTAATCTTGTAAATTTTGCCAAAAAAAAAAGCAATTTTAAAAAATGTAGCTTTAGGAGAAGATCTAATTTCAGATTTGAATCTATAAATGCAGCAAACGATCTGTTACCCAGTGTAATTATTACTAATCTCACATCACNCTCTCGATATCACATATCTTTGCAAACAATTTAATTCTGATATGGATTTAATAACTACCTAAGTTAAAACTCCCACTGATATGAATCTTACTTGCACTAAGAGGATCGGATTTCTGTTTTTAATTTTAAAACGCTTTAATTTTTTCAAACCTTCCAAAAACATTTTTTTTCCGCATTTTTCTAAGTTTAAGTAAAAAGAAATATTCCTCCCAGGCAAAATGAAAACAATATTTTTCAAAGGAGAAAGAAAGGATTTAGGGACAGCTTATATGTCAAAACATACAACAGCCACTTTCGTTTTAAATTAAAGAATAAAAGAAATGTGGAATACGCAAGCTTCTTAAATTTATAACTTGGAGCGACTATATCTTCTACAGTTACAGTACAGATCGTTTCATACTTTGGTTTAGAAGTTATTAGAAATCATACATTTAATGCTACAAGTAAGTGAAAAAATGCTAGTGAAACTAAAGCATTTCTTTTGTTTGAAATTTTCTGAAAATGAAACAAAAATAAAAAAATTAAAAAAATGAACTTTTCCCAAAGTCAAAATTAACAAAATTAATTCGTAAAACTTGCAGTCAATAAAATATTAAATTTAAGTAATAATAACAGCTGTAGCATTTCGCTGCGTTTTGGAAAACAATCTTTAACACAATAAAGAACGTATCTTAAAAGAAAGCAGGGAATTCCTTAGAAAATAGAAAATCGCTTAGTGGAATTTTTTCAAAATTACTTAAATTTTATTTAAAGGAATTCAATAAAAAAATTTTTGGTTGCCTAGCTACGAAGATAAATTTGATAGCATTTCCATTACACCATTTTGTTAAAAAATTTCCTCCCAAACGAGCAATGTGTTCCCTTTTTAGTGATTTATAATTTACTACAATGTAATATATTCACCATTACAGAAACGGAAAATTCCTAGCACGATTTATGCAGTTGAAAAGAATATTGAAAAGATCGAATGATTACCATTGCCATCTTTTCTCTAAGTGAAATAAACGGTTGAGCAGTGCGCAATTGTTTTCAGATCATCGCTAGGGATGAATTACAGATCATCTGTAGTAAACCTTTGTGTAACTCTAGAGTAATGTTTATTATGTTTAGGAGAAATTTCCTCTCGTTTGTCCTTTAATTAACTGCAATGAAGAAAATCTGGTTTTGCCTGGGAAATCAAATAATTTTACTGAACACTTCTATAGCCTAGCAATGACAGTAATTTGACAGTAGTTCACTTTACCACTAAATTCTACTAAATTCTCCCTAAATGCTGCAGAGTATTCCTTTCATCATATAAAATTGATGTTTTCCACGCAATATAGTTTACTTATTAACGCCAAGGAACATCTTTTTTCGTCGTGTGAGATTTTTTAGCAGATCTCAGATACTTTTGTACCACTCATTTCAAATCTGCTATTTGTTTCTCTCTCCAAGCTATGGTTTTTATTGTATTAAGCAATTTTTTTTTCAATTTTTTGTCGAAATGTACAAGTTTAAAAACGTTATGTATAAGAGGGGGTCATATAAATTTTGCGACAAACTTCTAGGTGAATTAAGGGAAAACACCAAGATAGAAATTGTAACGCTGTATACTCCGCCAGGGCACGCTTCTCCATTATGAACTATTTCTTTCTTTCCCAAGAACATAATAGAAGAAGCGCCCCTAGCCGCATACGATGACATTTATGGGCATGGGTTTTTATGCAGTTTTAATCCTAAAAATGCTCTCCAACTACTATAGAAGTTTGTCGCTACATTTACATGACCCTCCATTATACAAATATGACGGGATCACAAAGTCCTCCAAATTCAATTAACAAATCAAAACCTCTAGGGGTACTGAGATGGAGATTGATCGTTCTCCGGTTTATATCGCAATTATGATCTGTGGATGAATGAATGGGTCCTCTCTGCAAAACGGGCTATGACGTGTTTATGACTGAAGTCGTATTACAGATGGCACTACTGAAAAAACACACACACTCTGCCTTTCTCTTGGTTTCAATCAGGCTTACAGATATTGACAAGTGGCATAAGTAACAATAACATTTACCTTCTTCGATATTTTAATTTAATCATCAGATAATGTGTTTTATGGGAAACTTCGATATAACTTTGATTTGATAAAGGTGATGTATAAAAGCATATTTCAAAAATTACAATTGATTTAAAAAACAGTCCATTAGCAAAGAGTTGAGTTGCGTTAAAACTTAAAGCTTGCCTAATATATATCCATTAGACTATTTGGTTTCTTTTTAAAAAGCTGAAATATCTTTAGCAACAAATATCATATATGGTATTTTAATTGTAAATGTAACTATATAAATATTCTTCATCTTACTATTTTGGCATTTACTGAAATAGAGTGTAAACTTTATGTTAAATTTAAAATAAGAGTATAAAACTTTGAATAAAGATTGCCGTAAGCTATATGAAAAAGCTTTAAATTAATACCATAGTAAGCTTTTGACAAAGCATTTATATGATTCTAACGATATAGTTTAAATTGCACTTTTTGTCATTCAAGCACTATAAAAAATTCGAGACCAAATCATGACATAAAGTACTGCCATTTGGTTGCATCTTCTGTAAAACTATTTAACCCTAATATCCATTTCACCGTAAAATTATCTTTTACCTTAAAATACTATACCGCGATTTTTGTACAGTAATATTTTTTCAATTAGAGAGATTCAGTAATTTTGTGGTAGTTGTTAATGTTAAAATTATGGTATATCGGATTTTTTGTTCCGAAACATGTTTCGATAAAAATGGTTTTTACGGTTAAAAATACCGGTATTTTGCAGCAATTTAAGCAATAAGAATATAAAAAGCCATTTTGAAAATATGTTTCTTTCATTAAATAAACTTGGTGGACAATAATATAATTCAGTAAAATTTGTGCAAATTATGGCCAATATTTTTTATTGAGATATTTAACCAATACTTTTGAATAAAATACGTAACTATTTTTTTATAAACGTGCACACAAATATATTAAAAAAACAATATGCTTTTTAATCAAATAAACTTATTACTCAAACTATCACTACCAAGAACAGTTCTGCCATGAATTTAAAATTTATGTTTTGATCGGTAAATTTTTTATAATAAATTTTCTTTTCGACTATGTCCAGGCTATTCAACTCTACCTATTCGAACATAAATTTTATGGAACTTTTATGGGTAATTCTGCAAGATTTTATCGATAAAACTTTTTTTTTGTAATTTTTCACTACAAACCCTTCGGAAAAATAAAACGGAACAAATGCACATGCTTAGTGAACTTCACTCATTCTTATACGAGTATTGATAAAATAAAAAGATAGATTGTAAAAGTTTTCCTATGATGCTGGTACTAAATAATTCAGCTATAATTGTCTTATTTTATTTAAGAGATCGAGCTTAAAATTTTTTCTAACTAAAATAAGAAATATTTCTATTGAATAAAGCTATACCACAGCTCCTGCTATTCTGATCAATTTTGTTATATACTGGAGATGAGCAGAGTCCGAGTAATTTAAATGATGTCAAATTACACCAGACTCATGATATATTTTTCAAGTATTTTCTTACGGTTTTAAAACATGTAAAAAATCAGTTTGATTAAAGAAAGAGAGAAAAAGCAAGGAAAATAATATAATGAAGAAAGTGAAGAAGAAAAGTTGTTAAGATGAGAAATATTTAGAAACATTTTAAAGAAATTAAAAATCCAGAAAACAAATTAATGAAAAGATATATTCAAGTCATCAACTCACACGATTTTATCCGCAAAAAGCAGTGCGCATATTAATAACAAACAAAACTGACTATTTTTCTTACTTTTCTTCTTTTTTCTCTCTTTTCTTTTTATCCTTTGTGTCTTCATAGTGCTCTCTCCCTTTCTCTCTCTCTCCCTCTTTCTCTCTCTCCCGATCCACATGTAAGCGTATGCTTGGTGCGTAAGCTTGCAGTGAGTTTTTGATTTAAGTTCCTGCGTTTTTTGCAATTATTGGTATCATCTATCAGAGAACTATCGGTATCAACGTAACTTTTGGGTATTTATAGTAACTTACCGGTTTATTTTGTACCTTGCCAATCAGTTGCTACATTTTTTGGGAGTATTTATGTTTTTAGTATTTTCATTTTACAAAAGTATACTAGAAATCCTGAAAATTTCCGAAATCCCCCAAAATAGGCTTCTTTGATTGCAATGACAACTAAAAAGGTTTTTTATTTAAAATAGAAACATATATGCAGGCATTTTGCAAAAAAACTAAGCTCGATTTCCTAAAGTGGAGTTGATATACAGAATCGGTTTTCATCTTTTGAACCGGAAACTTTTATCTAGTCAGAATTCATTTAGAACAACTCCTCATCAAAATATGAACTGCCACGTGCATTTTGTACCTTATTTCATTTATATCGATATTGTAGGAGCTTAACTTCATAAAACAATTATTTTGAAAAATATTCATGACTTACAAAAAATTTTGAAATCAGATACTACTTGCTATAATGCGTAGAGTGTTCTGAACTACCCATTTTTTTAAATAAATGGGGAAAATCTCGAGATTACAATTTGATAATTTTTTTTTCTGGCTGAGTTGTTCATAAATACTCATTAAATAATATAAAGCGGAAAAGTACAGCCACCAGTTATCCGTGTTTTTAACGGATATTATATTGCTTGAGTTATGCAAAAAAACACTAGAAAACATGAATATTCAGTAATAATTTATAGAAGCTCATTATTTCTATGATAAACAATTTTAAAAATATTATTGATGTAAAAAATGCTATTGCCTTGTAGTCCAAAATCTTACGAATGATTTAATTACTCGTAATTAAAAATAAAATAGGTTTATTATAATTTTTCTAAAAAGAATTCGCTAAAATCAACGAAAGTACAGTAATATCTCGTTATTATTTTATGAAATAGATAATAATTTTAAGGCTTTCAAATTACATGTTGAGTGGTTACAAACACAAAAGAAGCACATTATAAGGTCGAATTCGTCATATTAAGCCGCGAAGTATTTCTTTGCAATAATAAGTTCGCTTTCCGTGCGTATTTTAAGCGATACCTCTATTGAATTATATATTATTGGAAAAAATGAAATTAAAATCGACCCAGATTCAGTCAGATTAAGCACAGTTTACTGATTGTGTAACCAATATTAGCAAGCTATGCAGATACACCCCTCCATAATAAGTAAACGAAAAATCGTGAAAAATGACATCCTTAATCTCCCCGATTGTCCAAGAAGCAGTGCTGTAGCTGCCTTTCGTCTTGCTACCAAGCACAATTGCTTATACGCTCATCTTCTCCGAATTAAAATAGTGGATAATCCTGCCTGCCCCCTCTGCCGCAGTGGAGCGACGATGAATGCTGAAATTTGTTCTCCTCAATTGTTCAGTTCTCACAAAGAACTGCATCTACTCCCGATACTGGGAGGCCAGAGACCTTTTGTTCAATTTAAATTCTTGATTTAATTTTTGTGTTTGAGGTTTTGCTTTTGTTTTTGTATTTTGTATATTTCATCTCTTTCTGTTTTTGTATTTTTCTTTTCTTTTGATCTCTGTATGACGTTAGGATAATGTCTATATCACCTGCTGCATTGGAAATTTAAAAAAAATAATAAATAAACGCTTCTAGTAGCGTACGATGACATTTTCCTGCTTAAGGCTGCTATACAGTTCTCAATCCTTATGATGTACCCTTATTCTCCTCCAATTTATAACTGATCAACTAAATCACCCTGCATAATTTATAAGAAACTGTCATTAAAATCATTACATTTTATTACAAAAATATACTTTTATATAAATGATTTAAAAAATTTATATCACGTTAAATTGGATAAAGGTATCTCTAAATTCAGTACAAAACTTAACAGTGATAATATTTTACACTTATTACACTTATTCCGAACAACACTTACACATAGAATACATTGCACTTATTCCGAATAACATAAACATTACACTTATTCCGAATAACATAAACAATACACTTTTTCCGAATAACATAAACAATGCACTTATTCCGAATAACATAAACAATACACTTATTCCGAATAAACATTTATTTATACTATAATAACTACCATAGTTTATATCGTTCAATAACTACCATAAACTTCTTTATTCAGAGTCAGTGGTCAAATCAAAATACAGTTTTAGGCTTTCAGACATTTATATATCTGAAAACAAAACCATTTTGACAACTAAATCCAATTAACACAACTGTTTGACCCGTTTGTTTGCCATTAGCTATTGAAGCACTCACGCACTCAAAACATAATAAGCACGGTAATGATTATACTTACAAAAGTTTAAGAGCCCTTAAGATTTGTCTCCATAATTTAACTAAAGTTTAAGTTTCTAAGATAATGGCAATGAGTTGAAGCTATAACGACGTGAAGTGATAATTACAATTTTACACTTGAGCAAAAATAAAATTTTTAATCAAAATACTTTTAAAAGAGATGTTTGCTTAAAATTTTGCGTTAGCTTATTTTGAAAAGTTTTTTATTTAAAAAAAAATTTCTAGCTTTAAGCGTTTAATCTTAACCCTTAAATGGTCTGTGTTGATAATTTAAAATAAATTTTTTTTATTATTTTACCAAGACGCTTTTAAGCCTTTGTTAGCATTGTATATAACGTGATGTATGTTTAAGGTGACATTGCATATTGTTAGCATTTCATAATGCATGTTTATGGTGACTTTGTGCATAAAAAATTTGTATATTAAAAGGAGAGAAAGTAAAGAAATTCAAATGATGGTAATAGATTTACAAAGATCAATTTTAAGTAAAAAACAGTCAGTCGTAATTAAAAGAAGTAAACAATATACTGAAGCAAATATTTCTAACAAGAATATTTTTGATTCTTGTCGTAGGCCATTAAAGCACTGGGAGTTCTATTGTTTTTGTTTTCCACTGGGACCATATATGGCCAAGAATTCGACTTTTACCCCCACCCAGGCGTCACAACCATTTATAGGACGGACCCATTCATTCATCCACAGACCGTAATTTGGACCTGAACGATCAATCTCCAATCCAGTACGTTCAGAGATATAATTTCTTATGGAGGACTTTGCAACCCCAACAGATTTAGAGTGCACCAGTCACCATTTACTACACTGGGACTCTAAAGTCGGCTGGATTTGAACTCCCGTTTTCCCGAACGTGAGTCCAGCGCGCTACCAGCCAGGTTATCGCAACCATATTTCTTACTGAAATTTTATTTTAAAATGCTTTCAGTGAGTAATTAAAATGTACAAATAGTCACCCCCACTGTTCCAAACAGTGTGAAGTTCCTACTTTAGACAAACTATGATAACAGTCAACATGTTTCAAGCGCTTCGATAAAATAGGCTCTTATATTTAAGACTTGCCAACCGCGAATGAGAAGAAACAAAAGTGACTTGAAGTAAACTGTTTTACTGTTATATTTGCTATTTATATATTGTTGAAGTGAATGAAATTTCAGGTAATAAAATAAATTAGTTTTTAATCCATTCACTGTTTTATATAGTTTCTACATTTCACCTATTTTTTTCAAAATACAGTAATTTGCAGTTTTATGTTAGTTTCATAATTTCTATTCGAGTAATTGATGAGCTCAATTGTCAACAATGGTTAAATTAACCTGTGAAGCATATTTTTTTAATTATATATTATTATACATAATTACAAAAATTATTATAGCATATAATTATATATTACATCGATAAAAGTTATGATAAAAAATTATTATTTAATAAAATATTTTTAATTAATAAACATTTTCTGGATAAAGACTTACCATTTATTCATGTTTAAATTTCAGATATTTAATCTGTAAATTGAAAACTTACAACTTTCTATAAATTATTTAAGATTTTAAACTTTAGATTGCTTGGGTTATATTTCATTAGATTATATTTATTAGATTTAGGTTGCTCGGAAGATTGTTTCGCTCTTTTTATGAAACTGAATAAAAAGGAAAGATTATGTTCTTTTCTGGCAAAAAAATAATGATCCAGGTGATTTTTGATCTCTTTTTGAAGTTAAGATTTTACCATCGAAATATTTTGTAGAGACCGGAAAATTGCTGTAGACAGCTCATTTCCCGTCTCCAGTGATGATACCCTTCAAAATTGGACAATTTTCTTGACCTTCGAGAGACAAATCACACACGTCAACACGACGTCACAAATTTCTTTCCTTAAGAACATGAGGAGCTCATACGTCGAGTTTTGACATTAAACCATAGGCTTTTCAAATGATCAGGAATGGTCCAATTCAATAAATTTAATGTCTCAGTGATCTCACAAGTTATAAGTCATTGGTTTGCTGTGATGGATGCCGTTATTCAGTCTTCATCAGCTTAAATTGGCACTACTACCCATACATATTCTTGAAACACAGCAAATAATTTCTTTCTCGCTTAAGCAGCATTTTTTTTCTTCTTTTCGATAGCAGAAAAGTAAAATATGCCCAAAATGCTGCTTTACACACTCCATATTTGAAAGGACAACAACCAAAAACTACTGTGTGGAATCAATCGAAATTTTTAAGAAGCAAGCCTAGCCATATCGTTCTGTCAAAATGTATAATGGTTATACGGCTTAAGGACAAAGTTGGCTGTGAAAAAATATAATTAAATACTTTGTTAAGAAAAGTTAAAATTACTTTTGGAATAACATAATATAATAGTTTTTCGCCTTACAATCTATAGCACAATTGAGATATTACATGTCTTAAATAAATATTATTTTCTTCTTACTTTTTAAACATAATAAATATAATAAAATCCTTTGTTAAGAGAAATTAAAATTGCTTTCCGAACAACACAATAAAATAGTTTTTCGCCTTATAATCTATAGTACAAGTAAGATATTTCCCGTCTTAAATACATATTATTCTATTCTTACTTTTTAAGTACAATAAAATCCTTTGTTAAGAAAAATTAAAATTACTTTTTAAACAACACAATATAATAGTTTTTCGCCTTATAATCTATAGTACAAGTAAGATATTTCCCGTCTTAAATATAGATTATTTTATTCTTTCCTTTTAAGTACAATAAAATCCTTTGTTAAGAAAAATTAAAATTACTTTCTGAACAACACAATATAATAGTTTTTCTCCTTAGTATCTATAGTACAAGTGAGATATTACCTGTCTTAAATACATATTATTCTATTCTTTCCTTTTAAGTACAATAAAATCCTTTGTTAAAAAAATTTAAAATTACTTTCTGGACAGCACAATATAACAGTTTTTCGCCTTAGAGTCTATAGTACAAGTGAGATATTTCCCGTCTTAAATATATATTATTTTATTCTTCCTTTTTAAAATTAAGACATTTTGAATAAGAATTTAATTAATTTTGATACATGTCTTAATATTTGTCTGATATAATGTTTCCTATTCACTAAACTATGTAACATAGCTTTCAAATACAAGTTTTCAAGTTCCAAAGCACAAATCTCCTAAATAATTTCGGAAATAAAATATTATCAATATCATACATTATCATTTAATAAAAAAATTAGCTAGTTTCTTTATTGAATAATGAAATAAATTAAAAAATTATTTCTTAACAATTAGTAGTTTATGGCCGGTCGTGGTGAGAAATACGATAATTAAAATTATCGTATTACAACTTACTTAATATCGCTTTAGATGCCAATGGTTGTACAAGTGAGCTATTACTGCTGACCACACTGTGTAGGGGTCAAGGAAGTGCTCTTGCAACAGAAAGGTTCGATTTCAAAGCCCGAACAAGACATGGATGTTCTTTTATATCTGTAGTATCAGTCTATGGGAGCAACGTTGGCTTACCTAACATGGTGCCCCTGAAAGAATAGTCAACAAATCTGTCCTAATACGATGTCTTAATATTGAAGAATGTTAGCCCTGGTGGGCATTGGAAAAAAAAGTGAGATATTATATGTCGTAAATACATATTATTTTATCCTTTCTTTTTAAAACTAAAGCATTTTAAATAAGAAATTTAAAAAATTTTGTTACATATGTTTTAATATTTGTCTTATATAATGTCTCATATCCACTAAACTATGCTACATGGCTTTCAAATACAAATTTCCAAATCAAAAATGTCCTAAACAATTTCGGAAATAGAATATTATCAATACCATCCATTATTTAATAAAAATATAAGCTAGTTTCTAAATTAAATAATGGGATGAATTAAAAAATTCTTTATTAATAGTTAGTAGATTATGGCCTATCATGATAAGAAATACCATAATTAATATTATCTCTACGGAAAAAAATCAAATAACTTAAATTAAAATGTAAAATAGTAACGAATATCGCATGCTTTTCGCAATTAATTGAAAGTGTTACTAAAAATGGAAATTAAAATTTGAAACTACATTCCTTCTCACTGTTTCAAAACCATTTGTTTTATGCAAGCCAAAATTTCGACATTTTCAGAATCTTCAAATAAAATTTATTTTTGTTTCATTTCTATAAACAACAATCTTAATCATGGAAATAATGAAGAATGAATAAGTTTAAAATTTAATTAACATTGTTTTCGCTTCAGTTGCACTTAATTAAATTAAATTTAGACTGAATGCATTTTTGAAGAGTTTCATCTGATTACGAATTTCTATCAGCTTATTGCGAAAAATGAGAACCTCTTCATTTTTCTTTGCATTTCTCGCACTGTGCAATTTCGATTGTGTGGGTGTCTTCAAGTTTGAAACAAGTTTTAATTACATATTTATTATATGTCCATTTGTTTGAATATTACGATATGTTTTATTCATACCTAATTAAAGTGAAAACATAGAATATTTATTCCAAATTACTTTTCTAAAATAGTTCTAAGCTGTATAATATAATTATTGGAACAGTATAAAAATTTTTAAATTCAGTTAAGCAAATCATTGAATATTATTTTCATATGGAACATATTTACGAGTTTTTTCATCGGTCTACAAGTTACTGTCAGTTTCGTGGAAAAATAAAAACTTTATAACTTTCCTTATAGTTTGAATTTTGCTCAATTTAATTCTATATATATATATCCTGTGAAGCATATTT
>NC_092206.1:16122963-16142862 GCF_043381705.1 Parasteatoda tepidariorum
AATCTATATTTACTGAAGTTTTTTGAATATATTGAAATCCACATTCACTTAAGTTTTCTGAAGCAGTCACACTAAAGAGCATTATCATTATAATTTGCTGCTATCACCATTTGTATATTTGTCAACAATCTATATTTACTGAAGTTTTTTGAATATATTGAAATCCACATTCACTTAATTTTTCTGAAGCAGTGACACTAAAGAGCATTATCATTATAATTTGCTGCTATCACCATTTGTATATTTGTCAATAATCTATATTTACTGAAGTTTCTTGACTATATTGAAATCCAAATTCACTTAATTTTTCTGAAGCTATCGCACTGATTGCTAAAGAGTATTATCATTATAATTTGCTGTTATCACCATTTGTTATTGGGACATAGTAAAAAACTGAAGATATTGGTAACGATATATACTTACACAGTTTTTACACATATTCTTTATTCTGTCTTTGCTCTGACATGTTGACATTTAGAGAGCGTTATAAGTTAGAAATTGTCATTCACAATTTTCAAAATGACAGAACACTTTTTGACATAAAATAAAGAGAGAATATTTTTTATATAAATGAATATAAAGGAACTTTAAATGTTGTATTTTTATAAAAATAAAAACATCTTACCTATATTTATGTAAATTTAACTAGATCTATCTTCAGAATTTATATTATAAATAAATAATTATAAATTTACATTAAAATTAATATTATAATTATAAATGCATTTTGCTATATCATATCTTAGACATCAGTAAAAGAAATTATTAAGTCTTTAAACGACACAACAAATCTGGAAAATAATAATTTTTATTTACCTTTAATAAAAAAAAACTAGTTTACGAAACTGTCAATTATGGTTTGAAAGTAATGAAAGATTGGTTAAAGATAATGAGTAGAAAATAAAAAATTTGCTTAGTCAAATAATACTTCTATTCATGAGCATAATAATTAAAATATGGAATATTTAAAATAAAAAAATATTCTGTAAGAAAGTCCAGATCAAATTACGGTTAAAAGTACCGGCACTCAGGTTGCAAGTACTTTTTACTGGAATTCTTTTCAGTTTAGAAAAAGGGAAAAGATTCTGTTACACAATATCTGCAAATTAATTTTATTTAAAGTTAATATTTTTGTATTCTGGATTTTTATAAAATTCTGCTTTATTAACTTCGTTTATTTATACTGCGTGCGATTACACAAAAGGTTTTGAGCTTATATTGATCTATAATAATGTAACATATTTGTAGTTTTCTTAAATTTTAGTTCTAAATATAGCATGAAGTTCAAAGTGAAATGAAAAATTACCAATAAAAATTCTTATAAAAATATCTAAATATTGTTTAGATAGCAACTTACAAAGAAATTGACCAAGTGTCAGTTATTATAAGTAGAAAATAATGCAAATTTCCCTTTGGTAGAGGAGATACATATCACTGAAGATTTATATCTTTGCGAAAATTCTTAAGAAGATTTTCCATGTTACCCCCTTTCAAAACAAGGTCATTTTGCCCCTGAAACCCTTTCTTTCAATTTTTTCTTTTAATCGCCTAGTCTCATTCTAATTTTTCATCCATTAAAATATAGTAAAAGTATTTACATATTTGAAAACTGCAATTAATTTCATCACAGTTTAATATCCCTCTTATACACAGTCGATAAATTTTTCATCAAACTCAAAGATTCAATTTTTTCCCACTGTTTTCTAGTATATTTTTGTGTTCTATTCATTTAGACGAACCGCCCAGTTTAAGAGAGATTCAATTCGTTGTCAGCGCGCTATTGAGTGCATTTTATTGTGAGAGTTTTTACTTTCTTACAGTTTAAAATTTTAAGAGAAGCTCATTTTTGTCCATTAGTTTCAGTACTTTGGAACAAATGCTAAATACTGCTACATTTTTATTATTTTTACAACGGATGGTAATAATGCAGAGTATAACAATGGGAAACAAATTCTTCAATGCATGTATAAGTATACTTGACCTTGCCTAATTCAGGTACGGGGATTTAAAATCTGAACAGAATCCTAGCACTGCAGATTTTTTTTAAATGTCATTTTTAGAATAAAAGTTTCAGCCTAAAATCTTTATATAAAACAAAGGGTCCAGTAAATTTCGCCTCAAACTTTAAAGGAGTTAGGATTAAAATTGCATAGGAACCCATATCCAGCAATAACGTCGAACATGGCTAAGGACGCTTTTCTGTTCTGACCTCTTCGATATTATTTTCCCTATTATGATCTGTTGTACACGATGGAACAGTTCATAACAGGAAAGCACCCCTAGTTATGTATGACAACTTTTCCAAACATGGATTCTTACGCACTTTTAATTACGATGACGTATCCTTAAAAGCTAGTCGTAACATATAAGTGATCCTCTGTTACATATAAGGTTTTTAAACTTATTTCAACAAAAAAATTGACTATTAATATCATTCGTAAGAAATATAAAAAATCTGAACTATTCAGTTTAAGTGTTATATTCGAAGAATTCAGCGTGAATTATTTTTAATTTCAAAAACATACCAACTTTAATATTTTTGGCAAGACTCTGAGAAATAATGTAAAGTGGCTCTCGTAGTATTGTCTAACGTTCATTTTCGTCACGAGTCTATGGAGATGTTAAGAATTTTTCATAATAATAATAAATTTAGCAGTTTACCAAAATTTTTCAAATAAAATGCTTATATATATATATATATATATATAGGAACCNATAATAATTTTGTGATAACTTACTCTATAAGGTTAAGTTAAATTTAAAAAAACTACACTGTAAAAAATTTCAGATCAAATTTCGGTGTAAAGTATGGCACTTTAGGTGCATCCTTCGTAACATTTATTTTTACTGTAAAATAATAAACCATAATTTTTACAGTAATATATATATATATATATATATATATATATACTTACTTGAAAATTTTTAGCTTACTAAATTAGCTTCTTTTGAATAATAACAGTTGTTTTATATATTTCCAACCAAATTTTTTCTGGTTTATTAAAATTTAATAATTTTGAAGTGTGTTGATTTTAAAGCTTAAATGAAGATCAAGCAGAAAAATGTAATGAAAAGAAAATTTTTTGAATACTTTAAAATTTTATGCTCATGACTCTAAAATTACTGTATGTGCATGCATTTTAATGACAAGTGTGAAGTTTTAGCATAAAAATGCGGCATACATTTTTGATGATTTCATTAAAGTGTTACTAACTACGTTAGTGTTGCTAACTTGAAAATTAGCTAATTTAATAAAAAAACATCAGTTAAACTCAATTTTAATGTGTTTTCCTTTTTCAGAGCATATGCTTAGATTTAATGTTGAAAATCCCCGGAAATGCTTCTGGACCTTATTTTTCCCATCGTACTATAAAGGATGAAGAGTTAAATACTGTCTATGAATAAATGGCAGGAAATTTCAAGTACTTTGAGTTTCCTGTTTAAAAAGGTTTTTGTTATTAAAAAATTATAGAAAAAAATTCTCCTCTCATAATAGCCCTCAGCTCAAGTTTTTACTCCAATATTTCTTACAAGATTTAGCATATTCATTACTACATAATAGATGTACGAAATTTTAGTGCGAATACATGGTTAGCTTAGAGTTAAAATAAATTTTTTGAGCACGGGGAAAAATAATCATTGTAACTACCTTACTCTGTTCCAAATGCATTTTTTATAATAAAAAAATATTAAAAAAAACATAATTCTAGTAAAGTAAAATCGAAATAAAAGGTATTTAAACATTCATATGCTAAAGAATTTCTGATTTTGAAAATTATAGTTCTTATTACATTTTGATCAAGATTTTGAGAAAATTCAGAAATTTAAAGTAAATGGTTTTTAATGCCGTGCTCTAAGGTATCGTAATAAATATACTAAATTTTAACTCATATTATAAAGCAACATTTTAATATTTTACTGCTAATTTTACCGAAATCATAACCAAAGCTCTTCGGTGACAACTACCGTGTTTTTGGGTGCTCCTACAAGGAACATGGTGAATTTTACCATGATGAATTCATTAGGAATTTTTCTAATAGTTTTGGCCATATTTCTCTTCTCAGTGTGTCGCATTATTTTTAAACCACAAAAAATGTACGTAGTTATCTATAATTTTCTGTTTCAATTAAATGTGCAGAAAGTTTTACGTAGCAGTAGTTTAGATTACTTTAAAAAAACGATAAAGAGTTTTCAGAATTAGACAGAATGGTGAAAAAAACAGTTGCAAGCAATAGTAAGAGTATATGATAACGTTTCTCAATGTATTGCCTTTAATTTGCTTGAAAAATTCATCCATAAGACAAAAACCGAAACAAACAGTAACAAAATTTCTAATTCAAAAATAAGCGCCCTACAAAGGATATGGTATAATTTGTACGGTGTAGACTAAAACAAAACAAAAATACATAATTGACAGACTATAATTTCAGTTCCATAAACAAGAACCTTCCTTAATGTCCAAACGCCATTTTTTTAATTACATTAGTCAAAAATAATGCAATTATACATTGCAAAATAAGTTTTATTTATTTTACGATTGCAATAATATAATTATTGTTTTTAGGCATGAGCTAAGAAAAATTTCAATAGTGTTTCGTTTAAAGAAAAACATTTATTCTATTTTAAAAACAAACATTTTTGAATCTATTTAATATCCTTAAATTAAATATGACACTTAAAGATTTTGAATTAAAAAAAATCCTGTTTTTTTTTTCTTTCAGGTCTTTCAGAAATCTTATTCCATTATTTATTTGTGCTTCCATGCCATTTATAATAAAAAAAATGAAAATAGAAAAATATTTGACATTGTAAAATAAGATATGGAGTGAACGAAACTTTTTCAGCTTTGTCATTTCCTTTTCATCTTTTTTGTATTTCAGATCAGTAAGTGGGTAAGTCAGATGCATCCATTGTAGATCTGTCAAAGTAGAAAGTGTTTCTTGTCATACAAAATGAAATCTGCCCATCAAGAGAATCAATTTTTTTTCTTTCAAATCTGTTTTAGTCAGTTTATTGAATGATAATAAAATAACCAACCTTAAGGGTGACTTTAAGACAGAAAAAGGGTTCTACTACCCCCCCCCCATGTTAAGCTATAGAGACTTTATTTCTTCAATAAATAAATATTATTTTTGAATATTATTTGTATTAGTTTATTTAGTAAAATTTAAAATGTGCTCTATGGAGCCTGGCTACCAAGCTTCGAGTTTTGATCTTTTATGCCTCCACTGCTCTTCAATTCGAATAGTAATGGGAAAAATAGCTAATACAGTAGAATACTTTATACTAAGCTCAATAAAAAATACATACTATAAAATTAAAATTTATTGAAATATGAAAGTTGAAAAGAATGAAATTAAAAATTTCTTGAAATTCATTTTAAAAAAACGAAAATTGAAAAGAAAATATTATTAAAAGTGTATTGAAATTTATTGAAAAAAAATACTAAAAGGAAAAAAATTAGAAAATTTTAAAAATTAAGTGAAAAGAAATTAAATTTTAAGAGAATAAAATTAAAAATTTATAGAAATTTATTGAAAACAATTAAAATTAAAAAGAATAAAATTAAAAATTTAATTAAAAAAATGGCATGCAGCATTTCTAAAAAAAATAAGAAACTGGCAAAACATTGATTGTTGCATTTCCACAACATTATTTAAAA
This sequence comes from Parasteatoda tepidariorum, assembly GCF_043381705.1. NCBI lineage: Eukaryota > Metazoa > Arthropoda > Arachnida > Araneae > Theridiidae > Parasteatoda > Parasteatoda tepidariorum. Next base: position 16,128,626 of record NC_092206.1, read on the forward strand.
AAATGACATAAATATTCAAGCATTCAAAAATTTCAATTCAATCAATTTTGTCCAATCCGTTCATTTCAATTCAAAAATTGACATAATGGGTGAAGGTTGTAAGAGTATTCTTGAAACTTTTTCAACATTTAAAGTTTTTCATAGTTAAAAATTTAATGATGATCAGCAGACTAAACAGGCACAGGTACTCAAAAAACTAGATTGAGGAGGATAGCTGTAATAATCAACCAGTATTCACCAGTACCTTACCCTTGACTACCCAACTTTGCAATGATTTTACTGGCTTCAAAGCAATCAAGGGTTCTTTCACCCTTTAGAAATCAAACTTTCCGTTTTTACAAATACTTTTCTGCCTTACCTTAAGACCCTGGGTGCTATATTCATTTGATTAAAAATGAATATCTATATCTATATTCATTTATATATCTATATTCATTTTTAATCTTTTGAAAAAAATTATGCCTCATTATATCGATTTTGAGAGTACGCTCGTTCTTTTACAAATTTTTATGCTGAATTTTTAGACCCTTTTAGTCAGTTGTATAATTTTAGCCTTTAACTTCATGTTTTTTTTTCCTTTTATCAATTGTCTTTTATAATCTTTTTATTATGTTACCTGTATTTTAAACTTCAAAATTTTAAACCACCAGTTTTCGGTCATGAGGTTTGACCAAAAATATTTTTCACGAAGCTTGAACAAACTCCATTATATTTTGACAGCTCTCACATGGTAAATTCTGGGTCTCACATGGTAGATATAGTAAATTTTATTCCTTTTCAAAAATTTTAAAGGTCCGTTGGCCAATTTATAAACTTTAATTTAATTTTTTTTCTTTAATTTTTCATATTTTTAATTGTAAATATCACTCTAAATTAGGGGTTTCCAACTTACATGAGGTCGGAGGCCACAATTAAAATCACAAATCAAATGGCGGGCCGCAACTTTGTAGGACTCTTTTATGTAGGACTCTTTTATGTTGGAAGCAACATTAAATATTGCTGTCAGATTTTTACCAAGTTGTACAAAACAAAAGTATTGAATTACAAATTAAAATAAGAAGTAGATTTTTAAAAATATTTAATTACATATTAAAAAATTCGGGCTACAATAACTTTAATGTGCACCTATGTATTAAACAATTAATGTGCAACAGATATCTAATTGTTAAGATATAAAACTTTAAAAAGGTTGGTATTAAAACTTACATAGTAGCACACAAAATGTTCAATGAGAAAATTGAGGTTTGTCTGCTGCAACCACCAGAGAATAGATATTTAAATTTAAAATTTACAAATGTGTGTGTAAATATTTTCGGCCAAAATGAATGGTTTCAAAAAGTTAAATCGGAGAATTTCCTCGAGAAAATTTCTGACACACACATGCTAAATTATATTCACAAAATACAAAAAAATGAAATAAAAAAAGAGAGACATGCACAATTATTTTTGTATTTGAATAAATATTTTCTTGGATGCGAAACCTGATAAATAAATTTTTTTTGTACCGTTGGTATGTTAAATTTCACAGAAACGAAGAAATTAGGTTTTTATTATCGAGAAAAGTATTTTAAACCCATATAGATTTTTTTACGAAAATTGTTCACAAAAAATGACAACTGATATATTTTAGTTCGCGGGCCACAAAAAGGGCTCCGCGGGCTGGATGCGGCCTCGGGGCCGCTTGTTGGAAACTTCAGCTCTAAATGCTTAACTTCACCTGTTAGTTAATAGTCGGAATAATCACAACTATTATACATGTAAAACGTTTTAATTCTTGGGGTAAATATGTAACTTTTTTATTTTTTCCTGATTACCTTCGGGCTGTTGCCAAAATACTAGTAGTATATTTTTTCTTGTTTTTAAATAAATGCCATGGAGGGCTTCGCCGGGCCTCTCAGCCGGTGCGTGTACCAGATACTCTTTGTCCACCTCTAGCTGGGTGGGAGACTGTCACGTCGACAAGTTGAAAATTTTTCCCGCATTCCTATATTTGGGGGGGGGGACCTAATTAACTTACCTTAAGACCCAGTGTTGAATACCCAGTGCCGCTCAATGTCTAAAGACCAAGCAGCCAGAAGTATTACCAGTCTATTTGAAGAAACCGCTTAAAGGAATGAATGATAAGTTTCAGGGTGAAATTGCCATATTTTGTAAAAGACAAAGCGCCTTAGAGTAGCCAATAGCAGATTTCCACGCACAGACTTTATCTAAAGCAAGCTCGAAGTCTAGCACCTGTGCAATTTTATTTCTCTGTATCACAAATGCATCTCGTTCTCACTATACCGATATTTTGCGGGAGTTTTATTCTTATTATAGAAATTTTTGATAACGATTTATCCGGACATTTATAGTTTGTCTATGGTAAGAACTCCCCCTGCCACAAAATCTGAAGCCGTCTGCAGCTATGGAAACAAAAATGGCGCATTTCAGAGAGGGTAGCTTCTCTTCACTCAAAGAACCGGAGAAACTGTCTCTCGCCGACCTGAGTCAAAACCTGTCCAAAACAGTGACCCACACCCCTACTCGTTACCATAGTCACGGTCACAGGACCAGACGAATGCTAGGGGAGACATTACTTTTTTAAACAAACTGCAGAAAGCTATGTTGTAAGCAAAACCACTCACAGTGTCACCATTTTTTTAATTGAAAAAGGAAAAAAACTTACTAGAAAGCAAGGTAAGCAAATTGTATCTATTACCATTCCATTGGGTAGAATGCATCGCCATCCAAGTCTTAAAATTTACCGAATACGTGGTAAAATAAATTAATTATTTGGCAAATTTATTGAAGAATATTCTGGTAAGTAAATTGTTTCAGGTAATTTTGGTATTGGTAATTTTCTGACTAGTAATTTTATTAAGATTCTTCAGTAAACACTGTAAAAAATTCCGGATCAAATTAATGTATTGAGAACAGCACTTTGGGTGCATCATTCGTAAAATTCATTTTTTCACCGTAATTTTTACAGTAATATTTATTTAATTGGAGTGACTAATTTTTAATGGTAATTATTACTGTTAATATTACGGTATATCAAACATTTTTGTTATGTAACTTGTTCCGCTCAAAATGAATTTTACTGTAAACAGTACCGCATCCTGAGTGTTAGCAATTCGATTGAGTTTTAACGTAATTTGATCCGGAGTTTTACCGCGTAGATATCAATTTTTATTTCCTTCTTTTATACTGCCACGTTTTAACGCTAAAAATAGGATAATTTTTTTTCAACTTTATTTATGTGATTTTCATGGACATTCTATGAAGTTTTTTATTAAAAATATTTAAGAAAAGTTCATTTTGTGTTGATAAATATCATTATAAGTCAGTGAAAAAGAAATACGAAAATCTATCCCAGAATTTTAAAGACTAGTTGAAAAAAACATTTTAAATTATGCTTTTCTGCTGTGTGTTGTTAAAACATTTCTTTTTGCAAATCAAGAAGGCATGAAATTAAATATTTTAAATTTAGGCATTGTGAATAATGATTTATTCCAAAGCTTGAATGAGATAAAAAAAAGCTTTCTAATTCCTCGAAGAAAGTTTATATAAATATAAACGACGTGCGACATAAAATATCTTGGCATCTACCATACACTTCATGCCCTCAGGTGATTTCAAGTACTTTGAAGACTAATTAGAAATGATTAACTTCCGTAATGATAAGAAAACTTTCCAACTGGTGTCATATTATCAGTGACTCCTTTGACTCGTCATCGGTAAGATTTTTTTTTTTAGTTTTATCTGCAAAAAATAAAAAGTTTAGTTGATTAAAACCCATTGTTAAATGTTCGAGTAGTTTGTTAATCGTTCTAAGATGTCAACAAGAATTTTATCTTTCCTTAAATCAGTTTGATGTTATCCCTCAGGGACTTTGTTTATTTTTGATGCCTTATGTCTTCTTTTTTGATTTTATACTCTTAATTATATGTGATTGGGTCGTTGAAAAACAATATTAAATTTTTAGCTTTTCGTTCTTTTTAAAACCAAACTACACCAGTTTCAATAACTATTTATTTCATATAATTAAACGATGAAGATTTTAAATACGATTCAATAATTGTTTATTTCTATCTAGTTATTTCTAACTAGAACACATCTAGTTAAGCAAAATTAAATCGAAAACACATGTCAAGTCTTTAAAAAGAAAAATTAAAGTGAATTTAAAGAAATGTTTAAAAAAAATATTTATTTATTAAAAGAAATATTCATTAGGAGAAAGATTTAAAGAAATATTTGAAAGACCCTGCAAAATAATTTTATTAGGTTTTTAAACTAAAAGAAATCATTTTCGAACTATTTAATTTAATCTATTCATTGGTCATTTAAAACGCTTTTAAAAAATTTTACGAAAACAAGTAAACACTTCGTTCATGTCCAGTCATGAATGACAACGCACGACACAATGATAACTATGACATGTCACAAATAGCAAGCGAATCAACCAATTTGAAAAGATAACTTATTTTTTAAAAATCCCGGGTCAAATTACGGCAAAAAGTAGGGGAGAGTGGGGACAATTGTTACATTTTTTACTTAACTATTTTTAACTAACAAAAAATCCTATATATTATTAGTATTAGTTGACAAACGAGTAAAGTAGACTATCCTCTACTAGAAAAAAAATAAATACCTTATTTTAAATGTTATTATATTAGTTATTAACAATTTTTGACAGTCGTGCACCTGTGACAATTGTCCCCACTTGCGGGGTAACAGTTCATAAATTCAACTAAAACATAGTTAATTATACATATTATCATAGTTGTAATATATTTTTTTATTGATCAAAATAGTAGTGATTATTTTAGGAGTAAAAATAATAATGAGCAGAGACCTAAAAGGTTAAACTTTTAACATTAAGGGGTTAAAAATTTTAATTTATGCTGTGAAAGGTGACAAATAAAATAATGCACATACAACATAATATAAATGATATAGGAAACTATTGGTGGTTCTTAAAGAATTAAGTAATGGTTTGTAAACATAAATTATTTATTTTCAGCTGTTGCAATCGTCCCTTTACTTATTGTTACAATCGTCCCCAAGAAACCATTTCAGCTTCATTTGTTAAAAACAATGCTAGTTAATTAACAAAACTAATTTTTTTTATTGAAATGTTAATTAAGGTGTCCACTTACATATTCGGTTAATAATTTTTATTTGCTTAAACAAAATTACCTTGTTACAGTATAATATTCTAATACCAAAAAAAGTACTTACGTAGCGTGAAAATATCTTTTGTGATGTAACTCTTTCAAAAGTACATAAAAATGGCTGCTAACAGGGGTGTACATGTAGATTTATTAAATACACCTAGTGCGCCACCTAGGAACCAAATCTAGAACCCGACTCTCGAAATTTTTGCTATGTTACAATCGTACCCTGTTACAATTGACCCCACTCTCCCCTACCGGCACTAAAGGACAGGTACTTTTTACTGTAGAATCCATCTTTACCGGAACACGCTACGTAACACAAAAATCTGATCTATCGTAAGTTTTACAGTAAAAACTACAGCAAAATCACTGAAACACTTTAAATAAATAAATATTACTGTAAAAATTAGGGTTTAATATTTTGAGGTAGAAATGGATTTTACGGATGATGCATCCAAAGGACCGATACTTTATACCGTTTATTTTTCACAAAGATGACGATTGAATCACCATTTGTTGCATTTTAAGCATTATCAGAGCTTTGACAAATCAATAACCGAGCTTTGACAAATCAAATGTGAAAAATTGATTTGTCCTGAATGTTATTACGCAGTAAAGATGGGCCCCGCTGTGGGTAAAATGGTTAAATTTGTTTTTGCTTTAAAAGTTTTTAGGAGATGTAAAAAATACTTGATATTCATGCATATTATATATGCTTGCTCTTGAAAAATCTGAAACCTTGAAATTCGTTTGTTCTTGAAATCAGCTTTCATCGGCATAAATCGCTTCCCTTCCTTTTATTTTCACTAGTTATTATTCTTTATTCTCTTACATGAAGTCAAGTTTTAAAAAAATAAGTAATTGCTAAGTTAAGTAAACTAAATCATATTTTATTAAGGTAATTTTTTTTATTTGCAATTGCGTGAAGAACATCTAAATAATTTACTTGTGTTCTTAGGAAAAACGAGGCGAGTGTTTTTAGAGTTAAGATAAGGTTTAATCAGGAAAGAATAAAAAAGTCTTAATTGAATTTTCCTGTTAACAATTTTCTTCGGATCTGAAAAAAATTAATGAAGATTTTACCTCCAATGTAATTGAGTTTTTACCCGATAAAATAACAATTTATCCTTAAATAAAAAAACTTGTTTTATCTTACTCCATACTCATTAATTGCAATGTTTAGTTTATTTTATTTATATTTTATTCATCACTTATTTTTTCAAATGTCATGCTTAGGATATGCCAGTAAAATTTCAGAAAAAAATATCGCTAAACAAAAAATACTGAAAAAATATGTCATATTCTCCTGACATAAAAAAATATTTGCTGCTAAAATTTCTTACAGTTTTAGGAAAAAATTTCAAGATTTTTTATTAAAAGAAGTAAGGAATTTTATATTGGTAAGGAATTTTTATCGGATGACAATATTACAAATTAAAACATTTGTCAAAAATATGTTTTGCAGCTCATAACATGAAAATAATTTCTAACATACTTGGAAAAAAAAATTTGCTTTTAACTCAAAACATAATAGAGATCAATTTAAAAACAGTATGTAACTCGACCTTAAAGTATTGGTTTCTGACAATTTTTTTTAATTATTAATTCTTAAGAAGATGCTATATTTTAAAAATTTTATTAAAAATTTTTTTTCGTTGATTCTATTTCATCTCCGAAAGTAATATAAAAATTAAAGAATGAAAAAAGTGATTGCAGGCAAAACTGGAGTTGAGAGAAATAAAGCCATGAAGTTTCAAATTCTAAAAAGAAATTTTCAAAACATCAAAATGAAAGCAAATTATGTGAGGATAACGCAATAGGGAAGTTCTCTTCCGATAATTTTTTGGTATTTTGATAATTTAATTTTTTTTAATAAATGAAATTACATGCCTTATTCTAGGTTTAACTGAACACATATTTCTACATTTAAATTTTAAATTAGTTATGGTTTTGATTATTTATGGTATGGTTAATAGTTATGGTTGTTAAAATGGATTAGTTATTTATTAGTTTTAAATTAGTTAACAATAATTGACATGAAAAAATTCTCCCGCTATCTAACATCTTCTTAAGGCAATTTTAAAAGGGATTTTTTAACAGTTTTGTATTATTTTTACTGTTTCATTATTATTTAGCAGCAACGTGTTACATAAAATATAACTAATTTTGATAAAAGTATTCTTTAAAGACTTACTCGTATGATTGCGCTAGTGATCTTTGTGACGGAGACACCTAGCGGATATTAGGGAAACAATACAACTTTCAAAACATTTAAATCGGCAAATTAAAGTTTTATATAGTTACTCGCTAAATAGTGTAAAAATAAATAAAAAAATATCAACAAAATATAATGGTTCAAAAGCATCAAAAACAGGTTAATAAGATTTGTTGTAATTTTTATTTCCAATGGCTGAAGTTAAAGATTGTAAGACCACTGCATCAAAAAGAAAAAAGATGAAGAAAAAAACAAAGAGGATGTGTGATGACAGAAAAGTCTACGTACAAGAATTTCCCAAGCGACACAGAGACGATCGCACGATGAGAGAACTGATGACTTTTTTTGCTTGGCTTCCTATGGATGGTTGACTGAATGTAAACAATAACAAATTCCTTATTTAGAAAGAGATTTAGAAAACTTCCGGTGTATCCCTCCGCTTATGTTATGCTTACAAGGCGATGAGTGAACTGGTTTGATATTCTAAGAAGTTTGATTATTGTGATTTTTTACCAAGTTTAAACGAAATTTTACCATTCATAATAAATTCCTGTAATTTATAAATTCTAACGGATCGTAGGTCGAAAACAAATTTAGGAAAATTAGCATCACAACGTAAAACGTAAGGTTTGCCACGTTTTGAGTGTTATCCCTTATATGGCTATAATTGTGTAAAATATTGCCGATCGTTATTTTTTGGGTGGCATCATAGAATGCTGGCGAGATCTTCCAAATACATTTGTTATTTGTTCCATTGTGAAATTGAAAGAACTCGTAGTATTGTGAACCTCAGCAAGTATAATAATATTGAATGGAGCAATTTTCCAAGGTTATGTGTAAAAATCAATCGGAGGTAGAAACCCGGAAGTCTTAGGGCGAATTTTTACCACTCCTGCTTAGCTTTACACAGACAACCGTCCAAAGAGGCAGTCGTGTCCATTTTCCTAGCGACAAACTCGACAAAATTCTTCAGCCTTGACCACTTTAGGATATCTTGGAGGTTATTCTACTAGAACTTCTCAGAACTCCTCTCTAAGTATTGATTTCAGAGAGAAGCTCTTTATCTTTTTATTAATAAGTAGCTTAACGCTGTTAAATGGGATGGCATTCCCTGATATTTGTTTGATAGAAGCACTGTACTTAGCAAGTTAGTTTGCTAGATCATCACCATCAACACAGTAGTGTCCGGGAATCCATTACGGGACGATATGCTGACTGGAAGATCATACAGCCCTAGCAGGAGCTTTTTGCTAGTAGATGTCAGAGGAGGCAGAGCTCGTATTAGACTAGGTTCATAACAGATTAGTGCGAAACAGATGTATCCCTCCGAGGTGAACCCTGGTAACGCTTTTGCGGCTAAATAATGTGTAAATCTGGACATATAATGCCTTCAACAGACTATTGGTTTATACAAAGCTCGATTCTGTAAGACAGGAATTCTTCCTTTAAGGTTGGTTCAGGGGTAAGAGCGTTGATACGTATTCTGTTTCTGGCTCGCATCGACCACAGTGCTGATGTAAAATGTCCTTAGAGGTAGAAAAATCATTGGTAAGAATCAGCTTACTGGCGTGGGAGTTGTTCAGGGTTTTACTCTCAGTGTATTGCAAATGCGGATTAGTTCCATCGAAAAGTTCTCCAGGAAGATTAGTCCCAATGTCTGATCTAGGAGTTCAATTGTTTTGTGGGATTGGTTCAAAATTACAAGGCTATGGAGTTGAACGTTAATAGAGGTAAACTGAGAATTGAGTCCACTGTTTAACGCCAATAATAAAACAGAATAAAAATATTTCAGGTTCACTCCTTCCCACAACAACCACATGTTGCCAATGCAAGTAGTAGAATAGGAATTTGAATCTGAAGATGGTTATTAATTAAAAAATCGGATCATATCATTAGCAAAGTTTAATATTCCTACATACATTCTAACTTACACGTATTTTTATAAGAAAATAGGAAATGCATATAAAGAAGGAAATGGGGCTGCAATGGAAACACCAATAAATAAAAAAAGCTTAGAAAAATCGATTTAACGATTTCTTATTATGAAAAGATAAGGGTAATAATATTAAATTTTACGAAGTCAAAAATTTAAGACAATAATTACATGACAAGTAGATATCAAAGAACTATCTGTTATAATCAGTTATCTATAATTCATTTAAACTTTAAATAAACAAAAATTTAATTTAATTTTATTTAATATTTGGAGTAAAATGTAAATATTTCGAATTTTCAGTCGAAATAATTTAAATTTGAAAATTCTCTTTCGTTTAAAGTATTTTAAATTTTAATTGGCATACTTAAAATTGAAATTTAGTTCCGAAACGAAAGAGTNATATGTATTATGAGAGAAAACAAGTATTTTTCAACGCTCTATGCCAAAAATTAAAGCAAAAAACTTGTGACTTGCATTGATTATTTTAGTTGTTATTTTTAAAAACTACATAAAATTTCGTAAACCTAGAGTAAATATTTATAGAGATATGGACATTTTTATAAGAAACAAATTGTTTGCCTTACGTTTTTTCTCTTTAACTTTATAAATATTCAGTGGGATCAAATATTTTTTTTGGAACAATTTATATAAATTACAAAATTATTTATTTAAAATTTTAAAAAATAATCGATAAAAAATTTGCAAGATATACATATTTAAGCTAGTTCTTTTATACTACGCATGCACGAAAAAAAATAATATTTTTTTTTCACTTTTGTAGTGAATCGTATTTGGCCACTAACGATTTAAATATGTTGGAAATCTAAAAGTTTCAATCAATTTTCTAAGTATTTTTTGTATTTTTTAAAAGAAAGCTCACAACAAGGGTTTTCCTGTAGTTTCATTTAAGTTATTAAACAAGATTTATTAGAAATGAATCATCCCCCATAAAAGTATGTTTTCTTTTGCATGTTTTCCTCGTACCATAACATTTTGGTTTCCGGACTATTATTGTGAGGTATTGTCATTTGGTATTAAATTTTGTTTATAATCATTAAATTTTGTTTAATCGATAAACCTATATTTCCAATCAATTTATTAAGGTTAATTTATTAGTATGTTAAAGCATACATATATTTTCACAGCAAGAAAAATATATAATTTTCGCTCTTAAGAAAGCTTCATATTCTTTCAACTACTTACTTAAAAATGAAGAGAGTGATCTCTGATTCTTTTCTTTAAAAATTAATTGAATTTTCTTGTTTTCATACGCTAAAACCATAAAATATAGTAGAAACTAAAAGCAAAAAAAAGTTATATAAAACAAGTCTAAACTCATTACTTCCAAGACATTGAGTGCCAAGAACTTTCTTTTAAATGTCAGAAAAAATAAATCACTTGTTACACTTGAAATGTTCCTGTGCCAGATATTAATGAGAATAAATGTATTCTGCATCATTTATTTCTGAATGAAATATCTTTTTCAGGTAAGAATTAGTGTTCTAACTGAAAGATTTGAAAATTCGGATTCCTAAATCAATTAATAATTGCTTCTGCTTTTAATTTCTTCGAATTTTATTTTCGTGAGCGAAATTACTTTTCTCTTCGTATTAATAAGATTTTTTTTTAATCAAATCTAATTATGGTGACAGATTAAACATATGGAAACTTATTATAATTAAATGCAGGCCCCCTTATCATTAAATTATAGCTCCTGTAAACACCTATAAATTTTCGAAATGTTGCATGGTCAATGGTCACAAAAAGGGTGTCTAGGTGCAACAAAGAAACTATGCATGTGCTGACATAGAGAGTCACTTACTGTGCCATCTGGTGGAAAAATATTGAGTTTATGTCTCTGTTTTAAAATACGGATTAAAAGTGAGTTATAATGCTTTATAGTGGTTAAAAGTGAATTATAATGCTTTATAATGCTTCACCGATTTAACAGGAACGGAAATTTTTTAGATGCTAACCAAATGACATTTACTTACTAAGCACTTTACACTAAGCTCTTTAACTTACTAACTAACTACATAACTAAGACATTTACTTACTAAGCACTTAGCACACTAAGCACTACTTTTGTACTGTTTTCTGGATTTTTTTATTTTAATCAACATTTACCCGTATGTCCTAAATAAGGGCGGGTCGGGGAAAATTTTCCATTTACTTACTAAGCAGATTTCTGTGGACGAAAGTTTTTTGTGTGTGACTTGATACAATGATCTTATGAAGAAAACAACAACAAGATATCTTTATTTTCAATGTACAAAACTTAAAGAAAAAATATTTTCATTGCCTACCTCATTCACAAGCTGTTTCCTGAGTTATCTTTTTGTGGTAACATCTCTTCAATTTGCATTGTTTAGATATCACAGTCTTTTTAGATATCATACGTCATTCATACGTTGGTGGTCTTCCCCTACCATGAGGTCTCTCAGAATTTTTTAAGTCCTTTCAGGTCAAGTATAAGGAATAAAAAGTGCTACCACAGATCCACAAGCTCCGAGATTATACGCGCTAAAGAGTAAGTACAAAAGTACGCATAAGTAGTGAAGCACGTAATGTGTGTAAAAAGTTACAACGTATGTGCAATACGTACTAACTAATATGAAATTTAATACTTCACGTACTAATACGAAATGTGATACTAGAGTACCGAATTGAGGTCACCTCCCAATGGTGTTCGGCCTCTGGAGTCAGAAAGGCTTGTTTAATTTATGATATTTAAACTGTAATGGGGGAATTGGTTAAAATAAATATGATCACGTATCACGTGATGTTCTGAAGCAGTTAATGGTCCAGCCAGCTTAATCTCCCACTGCAGATGATTTATTTGTGATTGTCATAATGCTACTAAGTTTGAGAATCAAAAAAGAAATTTACTTGTTTTCGTTAGGTTTTTTTTTTCCTTCCAAAGATCATTCCGTCACATTAGTCTTCAGAAAATTCCGATGCAAACAAATGCACGTTTTTCGAGTTATTTTCTTAGCATTAATATCTACAAAGTGCAATTTGATTTTTAATCTCCTTCCTGTAACCATTTTTCATATCCTTTGTAATTCTCAGCACGTATTAAATCTCGCGCCATTTCTAAACAGGAGTGCTAACTCCACAGTTTCCAATAGTCGGTCTAAAGTTAGGAAATACTTTCGTGGGCACCTTGTATATTATTCTATAAAATCCCAGAAACTTAAGACACATTGCATCATCAAAGAACTTAAATATTTATAAATATTATTTGGGCTTTGGAAACCCAATAGTTAGATCATCGGTCCGGAGGGGCAAGAATCCGCCGAATCCATGTGATATACGTGTTCGAAAAATCAGTGAAATCGAAAGTCATGTGATCAATTGCTTAAGCAGTAAAATGGGTTAAAGGACCAGGAGAAAATTCCTTTCAATTCAGATCTATGTCAAAATTGATGAAGTGGCCTCACGACTGAGTGCTGCTGCCATCTATCAGGGGAATTCTAAGCTAAGTTACAATTTCACCTGAGCGGTGCTCTCTTGTTAAACGAAAAGTTCTCTTTCCTGAAGTAATTCGCAAGGGCAATAGCTGACGAGTTTAACCTGTCCAAGTGTCATCATTATTGAAACAATGTGATTATTAATAATTGCATTTGCATAATTCATGCATTCTTTGCTAAATGTACATATGAGCATATTCATAAAACGAGGATTAAGTTCGCGCAATGGTTTAAATGGTTGAACTGTCACTACGAAGCATTGAGATACGATCTTCAGAGGTGAATTCAAGCTCACATAAATTTCATTGAAATAAATGCAGTATTTTGCGCAGTACTGATCACATTGCCATTGGTCACGAAATAGTTGACCCCAAGATTCCTTAATCTTGAATGTATGAAAATGCTTTACTTTACACGAGTGTATCGAAAGAAAGCCAAATTTAGGAAGAAAATAACGTATCAGCTATGAATAAAATAATAAATTGTTATTTTATAGGTTAAATCTCTTTTCATTAGTCTTAAAACATGTTTTGATTTAAAAACGAAACTTCATATAATGAACCAATATTTATAATATTTAGAACCTAGAATGACAAGAAAATAACTCCAACACAAATTCACTGAGTTAATGGAAACGTTAATTAGTTAAGGGAATCGTTAAGTTAATTAGCTAATGGAAACGGTTTAGTATTTTATTATTGAATAGCTTTCAGCTTCATCAGCATTGGTAAAAATTTCTGTGAAGTAACTAGCAGAATGTCCATCCAATTAACCGTAAAGTTTAGGGTAAAAATTTTTTTTTTACCTGTACGGTTTTGAAACCGTTTACAACTACTGTGGTTGAAAAAGCATGAGTGCAACCTTTATCGCTTTTTAACCTTTTTCAACTAACGTGGTTTCATAACCATAAAATAGGAATTCAATTGGACATTGGAGCTGGGGTTTTGGTTAGGTAATTTGCAGTGGAGTTAGGCAGTGGATGAGTTTCATCAAACGAACCGTAGGAATGGAGGAAATGTTTGCAATGCGAGGTGATAATGCTAGGACTCGAACTTCCAGTCTGTCGGTCATTGAATTAACTTTGAATTAGCAATCTCGACTATATGTACCCAGCAGCAAAGAACTAGATGGCGTCATTGGGTAGGCCAAATTAGTGCAATAAAATTCTGGTTGCTTAACCGTATTAGCTGGAAGAAGTTAAAAAACGGTTTTTCTCACAGTTATTAGTTTTAGTAAGGGCCTGGTTTCTTAGGACAGGACGCCGTCAGCTGGAAATCAGCGCTAACCTCTGATTGGTCCCTTTGTGAGTTTGATAGTATACGTCATCGAACGCTCATCTTGAACTACAATTGCCGTCCAACTCAACTGCAGTTGGATTACAACGTGACGTTAACCACAGAAGCAATGGCGGACAACATCCAACAGCACATTGAAATCAGCCAAGATTTTGATTTTGA
>NC_092206.1:16144126-16151525 GCF_043381705.1 Parasteatoda tepidariorum
GATAACATACCACACATCAAAATTTTATAATTGTAAGATCTCGATATGAATTTGAATATGTAGCTTAAAAACAGAACAGCTGAATTCTAGTTGAAATTATCTATTCTTTCAAAACTAAGAAATACTTACCAAGAAAACGATAACAAATTTATTAATCATCAGCACAAATGACACTATTTCAAGTAATTTGATTGATTCTTTATTGTTGTTTTCAGAATTATATAGATACAGAAGTATATACTGTTCTATAACAAAGAAGAATTCTATAACTATTGCAGTTATTGAGGTTCTGAATTCACATTTCTTTATTGGAATGACGAAAGTAATGTTGACTTCATTTTAATTTGTAATGAATTGAAGACAGAAAAAATTATTTTACCGTAATATACACATCTGTAACAGCAAGTGATCATGAAATTGTAAGTTATGTTGTTGGTAATAGAAAGGTAAAAATTATTGAGAAATTGTTCTTCAAATGCTTGGCGTGTTCTGCTTCAATGTTTGGCATGTTCTGGTTAGTTTTTTCAAGTTCTTCAGTTGTTCCTTACGGAAATTTTGATTTTTATTTGCTGCTAAGAAAATGGCGTCCGTCATGGCCGATGACTTTGATGGAACTAAATGAAAACGTGATAAATTAATGTCTGATATTTACAGGCTCCCGATAGAGGGAGTACTCAAGCGTTGCGATCGCGAATAACAAAATCAGTACAAATTCTAAATAAATATTTGTTTACGTTATTAGCGCATGCGCAATGAGAGATAATGTCTGCGTTGGACCGACTGCTCACGCTGAGCTAACAAAAAAGTATTTTTTTGGCGTCAGCTCTACGTCAACTTTCCGCTGACGCCCAGATAAGGCGCTAGTTCTGAGAAACCAGGCCTTGAGCTAACAAACCAGTATTTTGTTGGCGTCAGCGGGACGTTGACGTCCCGCTGACGCCCAGATAAGGCGCTTGTCCTAAGAAACCAGACCTTTAGATCAATCAATACCTAGAGAATATTATTGCTGGCTGCTATAGCATTAAGATAAAGGAGCTCTTCATACAGTACGTAACTATTAGAAGAAGAAAATTCAGAAACACGATAAACAAGTGTGCACAAATTAACTATCTTTTGGTTAGGGAGATGAGATGAAAGATTACGAAGAAAGAGTGAAATCGAAAATGGTTTTAGTGGTTAAATGAAAAATAGAATTGTTAAAAATTAATAACAATATGAATTATTAATTGTAATTATTTTATTTAAACAATTTTTAATTTATTGATATAAATATTCTTGCAAAACTTTGCTTTCAGTAATTTTTAATGTATCAAAAACCAGTCGTTTTATCGCTCTGCCGTTAAACCACGTGCTCTCAAAACAAAGGGAACTAGGTGAAAATCATAGCAAATTTAGAACTGTAAAAATTTACAGCACGAAGAAGACGGTTATGTTTCACCCTGTCGCCATAATTTGAAATTAGTTAAGGGAATGCCGTGGAGAGTCAGGAGATAGAAAGCTCACCTCCCAATAACGTGACTCGGGTTCAAATTCCAGAGATTGTGGGTCTATGCGAATTCCACATGCAGCTCTCGTCGACCACCGTAAAATATCCTCAGTGATATGCAGATAAAAAGTGATTGGTTTTAATTATTTTCCTTCTCCATGTAACACAAATTCTGTTTAGTTCCATCAAAAAGTCCCCCACGTAAGTAAATTTCTCTCAATACATGATACAGCGGTTCCTTTGTCTTCTTGATTGGGTTCAAAATTATAAGGATACGGCTTTGAACATTGGTCATTGTAAACTCAGAAATGGGTCAACTGTTCAACCCTGTTATAAAATAAAATAAAATTGGTTCGAAGACTGTCAGAGGATGAAATATTCAACTCCCAATGAGGTTAACCAGGTTCGAAACCGAGCGGTGGCTGGTTGATACTATTTCTGCTCCCGATTACAGTGTTGATGTAAAATATCACCAGTAGTATATGGATTTTTAGTTAAAATGCTTTTTCTGGGTTAGTACCAACAAAAAGTCCTCCACGAAAATTAGTTTGTCCCAATGCTTGATCCAGAAATTTCCTAATCTTCTGAGTTGGATTCAAAATTGCAAGGCTTCCAATAAAATAAAATAATATTAGTTCGAAGGAAAGTTTAGAAACTTCTGCATTTTAAACTGCATGCTTTCGTTTCACTATTACTTTTTTTAATATTTCTTTGTCAAAATCTGAAATAGATTTGTTAATATAATGAAATTATTTGAATGTATGATAACTATAAATTAATTTCAAATTTTGTCCAGTTGCCTTTAACAAGTATGTAATTTTGTTCAAGTTGCTTAAAACAAAAAGAAAATTAATATTCAAAAGATATAGCATTATAATTAAGATAAAATAGGGTTTTTTTTTTTTTTTTTTTTGCAAATTCGAAGATAATTCATAACTTAATTTTAAATGAATAAACTCAGAATGTTAAAAATTTCTGGGTAAAATTGATCTAAAATGCTTTACTTAAAAGTAAAATTGAAGAGAAATATACGAAAGATACGAAAAAAAATTGCTCAAACCACAAAATGTGCAATGAATTTGAATTTCTCATTTAAAAATAATTGCTCAACATTAATTAAATTTTTGCAATATCAGTACCTAATCCCAAAAACTGTGCTCGAATAGTTAAACTTAATTATAACTTAAATATAAATTTCAAACCAGCAAATAAATGAAATTAAAATACCATCCTAAATAATCTAAGTTCGTAGCAACTTAGGATTCATTTTAATTAACGAATTTCTTAATTCAAATAATAGGTTTACTATTTCTTAAAGGCAGGCTCATTTAAACCCTAAGGACGCAATTCAAGATACTGTTTGCAAAGCTTTTTTTCATTGTTTCACTTCCACTTCTAGAATTAAAATTGCTCTTTACGCCTTGTTCATTTCTATTTACTAAAAAGAAAATAAATTTAAATGCTTTGGGGGTTGAGAGTATGCATGAGGAAGTTAAAAAGAATTAAATCTTAGATTTCACTTCATGCAAAGAATGTTTTCAATTATGTTGTCTGACTGATTCATTACAGTTGTTTACTATTGAAACGGTCTTCTAATGTTGTCCTCAATTAGAAGTCGGCATCAGATTACATCAATCTATAAACCAACTTAAGTGTATTGAATTGGTAAACATTTCAAAATTAAAATTTTAATATAAACTTCGTAAAATAAAATGAACATTTGATACTATTCGCATTATGAAGTTTTTTGTTTTGATTGATATTGATAAAGAATAAAGTATAACTTTTTCAGTAAATAGATTGATGGTAAAGTAAACTTATGTAGATTGAAAATATATTTCTAAAGAATTCTACACTGGGAATGAATTTTTTGATGAGCTTATACAAATACTTTATGTTGCCTAATACTTGCGTGGGAATTTCTAATCTGAAACTAGTTTTGCTCCTAATGCTACAGATTTTTTTTAAATGGCATTTTTTGTCGAAAAGAACAGGTATAAAAATGGTATATATTTAACTTTGATAAGGTTATATATTTAACGATATTTGTGTTGACAGGGTTTGCGTAAATATTGCGACAGTTACGTCAAATCATCAAATTAAAATTGCAAAGCAACCCATGACCGGAAATGCCCTCGCACGCTGCTAGGGGCACTTATCTGTTCCGAATGTTATGACCTGTTCCGAAGCACACAAAGTAACAGATCATAATAGGAAAGAGCATCTAGCAGTGCATGACGACGTTTCCGAGCATGGGTTTCAATAGAATATTTATTCGGAAGATGTGCCCTAACTGCCCTAGAGGTTTGCCGCAACATTTATGTGATACCTTGTTATACATAACGTTTTGTAACTTTTACATTTCTACAAAAAACCGACAAAAAGTGTCATTTAAAAAATAACTGTAGCTTTGAGAGAGAAACCGGTGACAGATTTTAAATCATCGATGCAAAAGTATCTAAGTATCTGTTAAAAAATCTTATGAAACAGATAACGAAATTAAATTTGTTCCGTAGTGTTATTTAGTCAATTTAAAAGATAAAAATTATTGTTTTTTTGAAAACTAGCATGCATTAAACAGAGTATCTTTCCAATTGTATAAATGTTTATTAGATTTTTTAAGATGTTTTTTAACATTTTGTAAGCATAGAAATCTTTGGCTTTAACTTTCTCTTATTTCTTTCAACACGTTCATTACTAACCGAGTGTAGGTAAGTATACTATATCTATTAATGAAGGGTAGTAATCTATAAAGATAAAATTTATTTTTCTTATTTTAATAACCATTTTGGTTCATAATTTTTACAATAAGTTTTATTTTAATAAACATATCATTGTCATGAGAAAAAAAATCATATTCTCTGCAAAATGAGTTGGATGGTTCTACGCATCTTGTGGCCATTTAATTTATTTATTATGCTACCCGAAATTGTATATAACATTTTTAATCTTATAGTACATTTTAACAAAAATTAGACAAAACATGTCATTAAGAAACTATAGCTAGATAAACCTATTGCAAATTTGAATTCAAAATTGTGAAAATATTCAAGATCTTTTAAAGCAATTTTAAGCATCTGAAAATAAAACAAAATATCTGTTTCGCAATGTAATTAATGACCTGAAAAATATAAGGAAAAATGCTGGATGGAATGAAACGAATTCTGCTTACGTCATTTGATGTAGCTACCACATCAAATTTTCTTTGTAAGGGACTGGAGTTAGTTGAAGCATCAGGGTTGGCTACTTATCACATTTCTATCCCCCTATCATATTTTCTTACCACTTTCTTACTATTATTACCGTCCTACCAATAGCAAAAAATAATTCTATTGAAATTATTAATGAAGTGTCTGAAGATTATTAACCCCTTCCTTCTCGCTCCCGTGAAAATGACGGGGTGAAGTTTCGCCCTCTATTTCTCGCTCCCGTGAAATTTCCGAGCTGGAGTATTCAGTAGTAACCTGCCAATAAGAATAAAACTAATTCTTTTCTTTTGCCCAGTATACATTTTATTTCCTATTTTACACACTCCAGGTGGCAGTACCAGGATATTTTTCAGGTAATTGTAGATAGTTAGTTTATTTTAAACTAGATGCAGCACTAATCAAATACGGTATTTGGCAAAATAGGCACTTTTATGACTGTTTTCTTGAAAATTACCCGATCGTTAAGGGGTTAATATAATGTTATGATTATTAAGTTTATGTTAATAATATAAACTTATGAGGACCAGTAGGTAGATTTCCTTTCTTCATTACCCTAGTAAATAAGTTTAATTAGGTTTATGTACATTTTATGGGTTTAAAAAAACTATATAAACAAAAATTTAGTTATATCAAAATAAAAAATTCGTTTTCAAATAGTTTGTGATTTGAAAAAGAAAAAAAACTTTTCCTCCCAAGGTTTCCTTTAAAAATTAATGCATGTAAGCAAGCAAAAAAGCTGTAATCTTTTGCGGATAAACAATTAGTTTAAATATAAAAGATCAAATATAAACTTTTTTAAAAATTAGATATTATACAGCTTGTATACTTTAAAATAGAAAATTTACTTTGAAATATTCACTATGAATATATTTGTTGAGCTAGTATTTAGAAACATTAATACATTTACAAATTTAAGAGTAATATTTTATTATGCATAATTAAACAGATTATTTTGAATTAAAACTAAATTTTAATTTATTAAACATACATAAAACTCTTTTTTAATATTTCAAAGATTTTTGAGAAAATGAAACTAGTAACTTTGTCGAGTTTATTACATACATAATCCTCTTTGATGTGGTATTCCGTTTTCTCTTTTTATTCTTCCAAATTCACCAAAGATATCTTAAAATAATCGGATTAGTCTTTTGAAACAATGTAAATTGGCTCAAAATCACTTAAGTCTACTTTAATAAAAAATAATATTGAATATGGGAAAAAATATCAAAATAATATTCTATATCGAAATAATATCAAAATATCGAAATAATATTCTATCAATAATTCTTTATAATTATTAATGTTTTGACGTTCTTATTAAACTTACATGTTCTTGACAAACTTACACATTAATATAAAAGGTTAATGTGTTGTGTAGAACATTTGAACATGTTTAATTTACGATTATACAGTTTACAATTATGCAGAGCAGATATTCATAAGTCAATGATAGTCACCAATCTATTTTCTGTAAATACCTCAAAACTCTTCTAACAATCAGCAATAGATAAATAAATAAATAAAATTTTAAAAACAAATTACGTCTATAACTTTTGAACGGTTGATAGGATTTTCATTCTGCAAAATGTTAAAGTAATATCTTTTAAAAGAAATCTCTTAATTTTAAAAATAGCACTTATGTGAATTTACAGCACATGGTTATTTAAAAAAACAGATCTTTTTTAAAAGAATTTTCAAGTAGTACATAAATATATTCAAGTTAATATGTATTTAAAACAAATCGAATAAATAAAAATAAAATATTTGCAATATTTAAATTCTTTAAAATCAATTGTAGCTCTTCATTTCAACCTTATGGAAAGTATACGTCTTTTACACTTTTTAAGTTTCCTCTAAATTATTTAATGATATATTGAATGAAATATTATGACTATATAAAAGAACGATTTTCTTTTTTAAAAAAGAAGACTTTAAAAAAAGAAGATTTCATTGAAGTGTGTTATTTTTAAATTGAAAAACAAATAGTATGATGTTAATACGGAGGTTCCAAAAACAAGTATATATATATATATAAATTCATTTTTAGACATAAATAGCCACGTAAAAGTCGTATACGTATATAACAGTAACAATAACATAATATGCTAAGCATAAAAATATTATTAACATTAATTATAGATATTCTCCATTTGCAAAGTAATTTCCTTATAGATCAACCATTGGGAAATCAAGCTAACTTAAAGTGTTCCATTGATGAAAACTCAAATACCTAAGAAAGCTTGGGTTAAATCCTTCTCTTATATCCCGAGAGAAAGTCAACAGAATGCAGCATTCCCATCACCTTTCCTTTGATCTCTTTCATCTCATATATTCTTCTTTTTTTATATCTCCCAAGAGTGAGGATATACATTTCTTTTTCATTTTCTTTTGTCAATAAAATATGGCACACTGAGAAGAAAGTATAGTCAAAACTACCAAAATGTGGTAAAATTTATTGCATTTCTGGCTTTATTGGGCACCAAAAAGATCTGTAATTTTTACAGAAACTCTTTGGAAACGATTTAGGTAAAATTAACAATGTAATATAGTCAATTAAAATTTGGTAACTTTGTCATGTCAGATTGGAGCATGACACAAAAACCACTTATTGGGTTAAATTTACTTTTCAGTTTTTGTATTTTTTTACCTAATGTGTGGACCAGTGATTCTCAACCACCGTGCTCAACCATCATATATATATATA
>NC_092206.1:16152464-16163738 GCF_043381705.1 Parasteatoda tepidariorum
GTTAAAGCGTGGAAAAATTATAAAAAGTATATATATATATATACTTTTCTTTAATTTTTCCACTCTTTAACCGCGTGAACATCTTTGTCGGCGATTGTATTGTCTCTGACAATCTTAAAATAAGATGGAAGTGTTTAAATTGTATATGACACACAATCTTAAAAAATGTTGTAAGAGCTAATCATTAAAGTAAGCTATGCAATTAATAAGCAAATTAACAAAGTATAACTAGAAAAACAAATATAGAAAAAGAAAATTAACAAGGGATAACTAACAAACATTAAGCTAACAATTAATAATTAGCAGAAAACCGAGTTAACAAGAAATCACAAAAAAATAACAGTTAATAATTATAGAAAACAAGCTAACAATTAATAACTAGCAAAAAAATAAATAAATACTAACTAACTTACCAACTAACTAACTTACTTTCTAACTAATAAAAAATTGGTCGAAAGAAATAATTAATCCCTTAATAAATGTGCTTTTGTAGTACATATTATTTTATTACACATTCAAAATTATTATCACAAACAATTTAACACAGTGTAAAATAGGTAATTAAACAACTTTTATTCATTTTTTCACAATTTTTTTTCATTATGTGCCGGCAAATTTCGAAATCGTTAAAAGTGTGCCGCAACAAAAAAAAAAGGTTGAGAATCACTGGTGCAGACATAAGAACTATAATTTTTTAAAAAGAGAATTTCCAGTTAATCATTACCGAAAGGAAAATCTTCCAAATGAATCATTTAAATTCTGTGGGAAGAGTAGTTATCGACAGTATCAACATATGTCAACCGAGTTAATATGTCTTATATACTAGTGAATTGGAATTGTATTTTTGTAGTGGTAGACAGACTACAACTGTATATTTTTTTTTCTTTACCAGAGCTATGGGATTTCTTACCAGAAATGTTCTTACCATACAATCCAGTAATTTTACCAGCTTTTTTTTCAAGATCTAGGTAATCGGAAATCAAAATCTTTCGAGATATTGAACTATTTTTTATAATATAAGATGAACTAGCTATTAAATTTCAAATTAAAGCATTATTTGTAAAATTTTATAGGCATTTTCTTTTCAAAATGTATAGCTTAAGTATTTCTTTAACCTTTATAATACAAAATCAACGTATTTTCTTGGTACTAAATATTTAAAATATATATATTTATCATATAATTTAGCCGTTGAATATAAAATACATCAGAATATATTTTTTATTTGTAAAAAGTAATTCCTAAATTTTTATCTGTAGTACTTTTGCGAAATATATTACCTAAGTAATATTTTGACCTAATAATCTTTTTCCAGAGTAATCAGAAATTAAAATAAATTCTAGACATTTAAATCTTAAAAATAATATAATATTTAATGTAAATAAATCAATATATTAATTTATATTATCTATTCGAGGTTGTAAATATTACATTTTTCACTTAATTTGTAAAGAAGAAAAAAATCTCTCATTTTAGATTAAAATGTAAAAAGTAATGTCAAAAATTGCTTTTAAATTAATTATAAAACAAAATTATTTTGAATTTAAACATTACATTACACAGAAAAATTCGGCAAATGAAAAAAATTTAATAATTATACGCCTTTGAACTTATTTATTTTTAATTTTGTGGTTAGCATGGATATTGAATTACTTAATTCTAAAATTCTAACAATTAGGTATATTTTGTTACTTGTGCAAAACTGTTTGAAATTTAAAATTCATCTCATGGTGAATATTTTTTTCGGAACGCTAATTTAATTAATTAAAATATGGATTAAGATTATTTGAGGGAATTTTTTAAGACTCGTTGCCAAAGAAGAGCTACAGTTTAAGTTCCTTAGATTCGAAACAAAATTATTATTTTTATCAATTTTTACTATTCAACCGTATTATTTACAATTATATACTCAGAGGATAGAGCGCTAGCTTCTCAATGAGGTGAACCGGGTTCGAATCCCGGCGATGGCTGGTGGATGCGCATTCCGCATCGAGCTCACACCGACCACAATGCTGAAGTAAAATATCCTCAGTGGGATAACGGTTTATAAGCCGTGAAAGTTTTTCATGATTTTCCTCACCATGTAACGCAAATGCGGGTTAGTTACATCTAAAAGTCCTCCGTGGATACAAATTTCTTCCAACACTTGATCCAAGAGTTCCCTTGTCTTCTAGATTGGGCTCAAAAGTACAAGTTTAAACATTGGTAATCGTAAACTCAAAATTTGAACGGCTGTTCAATGATAGTTGTGAAATAAAAAAATTGGGTATTTCGTCTGTACCATCTGCTTTTTCGGTGAAACAAAATAAAAATTAAAATAAAATAAATGAAGTAAAGAAATTTAAAAAAAATAATGTCCAAAATCAACCCATTTAATCCCATAAAATAGTCTTAAAAATTCGTCACGTCATGTCATCACAGAATCTTGGAATTAAAGAACCCTTGATTTATAAGTTGAAATTTATGTCATGATTAATTTAAAGCAGAAGATAGAAGTTTATTCATCGTCAAAGACGAGTGAGCAATATATTAGACAGTTCTTCGGGACTTCAGAAATCTTTTCAGTGAAAAAGAAAGTTTCCGAAATTCAAAACCGCATTTTAAATCACGCTAATTTCATGTCCTCAAGAAACTTCAATCACCACTGAGAGTAATTAATGTCTTCAAAATTGAAAACTTTAGTACTTATTGTCAAAATTAACTTATAATTAATTGTTTGATGTATAAGATGAAGGAAAATATTTATCAATTGACTTTTAATTTGTACTGTTACAAAAGTTCAAATGTAATTTTATTTACTCTCTGAGAGGCTTCAAATTTTATTCTTGTTTCAAATATTTAAATTTTCTAAAGTCTACTTCATTTTTTTTTCAATGGGATTTTTCAGTGGATATTAATATTTTCACGTAGTTGATTTCGAATCTGTAATCAGTTTCTCTCCCCGAGTTAAAGTTTTTCTTTTTAAACTACATTTTTAGTCTTTTTCTGTCGAAATCTACAAATTTAATCATATATATATTAAGTATATATGGCAATGGACTGCACAAATGTTACTACCAGCTTTCAAGGCAGTTAAATACAACGTAAGATTGCAGGGGAAACCATCCCAGGCAATGTTGCTATACGCCAGCTTCCCAGCGGTGCTATCCTATTATAATCTGTTTCTTCGTACGCTTTTCAACAGCACATACTAAAGAAGTGCCCCTAGCAGCGAATGATGATATTTCCAGGCATAGGTTCCTTTGCAATTAGAATCCCGATCCCAACTTCTATAAAAGTTACTCATAACATTTTCGATCCTGTGTTACATATAATGTTGTTAATCTTGCACATTTCAACAAAAAATAGAGTAAAAATGTCATTTTAAAACAAAAATCAGTAGCTTTAACAGCAAGACTAATTTCATATTACCGAATTATACAAGATCAAGTATTTAAATAAATGCAACAAAACATTTCTCCCCAGTGTAATTCAGATAAAAAAATTTATTAAAACTGGTTACAAGAAACTTTAAGTATAAATAACGTTTTTAAAGTTGTACTTTAAAAATTGTTAATAATATGTATTTACGAGAAAAATGGTGTGCATTTAATGAATTTCATTAAGCTAATATCAAATGAATCCCGTTAATGATAGTTTGAAATAGGGGGGATAAACGTTATTCTTTGATTTTTCAAGAAACTTCTATTCTAAAATCAGTTCAGTTTCGATTTTTCTGATTTTTTCATCGAGTTCGACACTTCAAAGAATCGAGATTTAGAGAACTGGGACTTTAGGCATTGTTATACCTGACGATATTTGCTCCACGTCTACTTTCAATTTTGTATTTTAGACGATAAATATTTCCAAATAAAAGTCTATAAATATTTCATGCCATATATACACTAAGAAAAAAAAGTATAATCAAACTTACTCTATGGATTCAAGTATATATATATTTCTGCACAATTAGCATTTGAACAAATTAAACTATTATTGTTTATGTCTTATTATACGCTGAAAAAAAGTACAATTAAAACTACCTGAATATGGAACGTGTTTCTGAATAGACTATGAGAGAAAGAGAGAGAACATCAAACACTCAGTACCGAACATTAACGAAGAATTTAGGAAATGATTTTGGAAAAATTAACAATTAAATATCGTTTTACAATACGTGATGAGATTTGGAAAATGTGGTAAAATTTGGCACTTTTGTCATGATAGTTTAAAGCATGGTATAAAAGTCATTTATTCCAAATCTTTAAATAGGAAACCTTTACTATATGATTGAAAATTTACCAAATTAATGGTTTAGATCAGTGTTTCCCAAACTTAAGACTTTTGTGTACCCCTTCTAAATTTTTCGTAACGCTGTGCACCACTAATAAAAAAATGAATGATTTTTCATAAAAATATGTTTAGTTCTGTTTTTTGGCATAAAATATTGTTAATAAGTTCATTTGCATCAGTGAGAAAGATGATATTGTTTTTGCTTTGATAACAGTTCATCATAATTCGGTTCTTTTGTGGTCAATTTTAGTCTGAGATGCGATTCCACGTCCAATAATCTATTTCTTTTTTTCGACTTAATGTCCACGAATGCTGAAAAAGCGACTTCACATAAATATGAAGTTGGAAAAGGCAAAATATATTTCACAACTTTTTCTGTTAAAACTGGATACATATTTTGCATTTACAGCCAGAATGATGTTAAAGTACACTCCTCGTGTTTTTTTTATAAAGAGGGATAAAAATCATATTTTATAAAAATAATCAAAATAAGTAGAATTCATTACGAACTTTTGCTATAAAAAAATTGCACAAAAGTTAAAAATCAAAACTGGCTGCTGACACCACTAATTATTACCTGTTAACTCTGCAAAAAATAGCCAATAGAAAAATACGTAATCGTAAATTTTCATGGCTAGATTTGCTTTTAAATGAAATTCTTTGAAAATGAATTCTTCTTGTAGTAAGATATTTTGCTTACGAACGCGTACCCTCTCTTAACTGTTCCCGTACCCCTGGGAGTACGCTTAGCACACTTTGGGAAACACTGGTTGAGATAGTTTTATCAACCAAAATTATGGCTTTCTTTACCAAAATTGTCATTACCATACTGTATTGTAATTTTTCCTGAATTTTTTATCCATGCATTAATTTTTTATAAGACGTTATCACATGCCTCATTCACTCAAAAGAATCATTGCAAATTTTTCAAAATCTTTTTTGTTAAATAAGGAAATATACTGTGCAATTTTAGGATTAATATAATTCCGCTACTTGCAATGGGAAGTGTCTTTGGCAAATAATTTTTATGCTGCACAAATGTTTAATATATTTTTTACACAAAAAAGCAAAATATTTTACTTTATTAATTAAATAAAGGTAAAAGTATTGAAAAGAATTAATAAAAACTACTATTTGATTCTTGCAGAAATAGAAGCGTTTAATAATAAAATAAGTAATGCTGCTTAATATGTTTCATCCTTACGAAGTAAAACTAAACACCACTCAGAATTATAATGAAAATACGGTAAGTGACTTGGATCAAATTGTGTGATAAAGTATTTCTTTTGGTTAGCTAAAAAATTACTTCTTAATAATTATTTATAATTACTTATTCCACGTCATCAGATAACGTAATATTCACAGTAAAATCAAAGATATGCATAGCAAGCATATATGGCAATACTTTTACTTTCGTTACTTGTACCGCCGATACAAGTAAAAAGTACGTACTTTCACGTACTACAAGTAAAGTACGTACTTCGTTACTTTTTAAATTTAGTACTTTTACTTGTACTTTCGTTACTTTTTTAGGGAAAAAGTACAAGTATTTGTAACGAAAATATCGAATGAAATCGTTACTTTTTTCTAAAACTCGGTAAGCGTTGAAAAAAAAAATATTTAAAAATAATATTTATGTTTTTTTTTAATTTATAAAATTAATGTGCAATATATATGCATTAACAGCCAACTTCGTGTTTAAATACCTTCTGTTTCAACTTATACTGCACATTCAATTATTTTTTACTAGCTCAAAGATCACAAAGCTATCTGAAACCCCGTGTTTGCTTTGTTTATGTTTGTGCTTTTAAAACGCGTTTCTAAAGAGTAAAACAATTTTAAATCAATGGTAATTTAAATAAATAAAAATAATAAACTAAAAATTAAAATCAATAGATAAAATTTCTTTTTCGTGCAAATCCATAAAAAGTTTGATATTAAAATTATATTTGATTTTAAAATTATATTATACGATTATATTATAAAATTATATTATAATATTCTTCCGAATTTAAAAATAAATTAATGTCCATAACTTTCAAAATTAAAAATAATTAAATAAATAACAACAATTTTGCAAAAACATTAAAGAACATAAGAATATTATTCAATAAAATTTTAGGTTACTTTGAATTTTCGATTTCCTAGAAATGTACTTTTAAATCGTTACTTTTTTTGTTTAGTACTTGTACTTTTACTTGTACTTTTTACTCGTTACTTTTTAAAATAAGAACTTTTTACTTTTTACTCGTTACTTTTTTTAAAAATACTTGTACTTTTACTCGTTACTTTTTAAAAGCAACGTTGCCATATATGATAGCAAGTAAGTAAATCTGGTTATTACATAGAAATCAAATATTATCAGAATATGTAGAAAACTATCTTCGAACTAAACAAAAACCTAACGTATCTTGAAGTAAATTTTAATGGCGTATTTCAATTCTTTTCTATCCGAAACTTTCTAAAATCATTAAATGCGTTTTTGATTCAATAGAGTTTTCAGTTTACAGTTCATTCCTTAAATAAATTGTTTACTGTCATTATGCAGAGATATTGCGAAAATTACTATTATTTTTCTTCGAAAAAAAAAGTTATTTTTGAATATTGAGAAGAAACTAAAGGCGATGTATTTGAGGACGGTGTTATGAACCTTCAAATTATTCAAATGAGGCTCCATATGAATATTTTAAACTAAAGTCTTCTTGAAGGAATTTTTATTGAAAATAACTATTTTTAATACTAAAAATCAGAGCATATTCTTTTAAAAATTCAACTTTTAAGTAGCATTTTTTCATACGTATCGCATTTTAATGGTCAAAAATATATTTTATTTCAAAAAATATCGTTATAATAAAATGATCTATGACGAAAAATTGAGTTGTTTTTCTTTACTCAAACAAATTTCAGTTAAATTATAGTATTGTTTGCACAGTAATGCCATTTCTGGCAATAAACAAAGGCTGGTTAATTAAATCATAATTTGTGGTATTTAAACCATTCATTTGATAAATTTTTCCATCCATTTGATAATTATTTACTATAAATTCCAGCTTTCAAAATTATAATTATTATTACCACTTGTTTAGTGAAAAATACAAAACTGAAAAGCAAATGTAATCAAATAAATAGTTTTTATGCTGTGCTTTAAAGTAACATTATGAAATTGCAAAATTTTATCACATATATTAAAACCTTTTTTTTTATGACTTTTACCCGAATCATTACTAAAGCTCCTCATTCAAGATTTTTGATATTCGCATAGAATAGGAAAGACGGTAAATTTTCCCAAATTCTTGTAGTTTTGATCATACTTTTTTTTCTCAGCTTGTATTTAGTTATATATATTCTACCAAAATACACAAATTTTTACTAGATTTTTATTCATTTATTTTTTTGTTTTTTGTTTTTCTGTAAATTTTTTAAGTTTTTTAGTATAAAAATTATTGTTAATTGTTATTACCAAATTTTATCAAATTTTCAAAACTAACTACATTTACTAAACTTCATTTACTAAATTTTCCCACTTTTGCCACATTTACCAAATTTCTTCACACTTTGTGAAACTGTGTTTCATTGTTAGTGTTTCCAAAATCGCTGCCAAAGTGCTTCGGAAAAACTTACAAACCTTTTTAGTGTACCCATAGAGCCAGAAATACGTTTAACTTTACTATATTACTTTAACAACTATTAACTTTACTATATTTACTATATACTCTTCATCATTTTGATCATATTTTTTTGCTCAATGCACCAATAAAAAAAATTAAAAAAGAAAGTTTAATTATGTCGGTATTTTCTCTAAGGTTATAGCTTTATTTTATAAAAAATATGATGCACTAAAGTTTTATAGTACGATCTTATTAATTATCACTGGTTTCCTCTGTTAGGTTTGAACATGCAAGATCAACATGGCTCATTTTCTGCGTGCCTAACAAAGATTTTGTTTAACCCCACAAAAGCACGTGTTACTTTATCTCTCATTTACATTAAATGCTAAGTCATCGGAAATTTTTGATTCTTGTAAGTTTTGATTGTCACGAAATTTAAATTATATGTATAGTTAACATTCCTTTTAGAGAGTTGTACTTTAGTTTTTTTTAATTATGATTATTGTAAGTTTTGACTGCCACGAAATCAAACTGAATGTAGGGGAGAGTGGGATCAATTGTAATAGGGTACGATTGTAACAGAGCAAAAACTAGGTTGCACAGAGTAAAACTTGGTTCCTAGGCGGCGCACAAGATGTATTTAATAAGTCTACATGTACAGTCCGGAAAAAAAAAAGATATCACCCTGAATAACTTTCGTTCTAATGATCCGATTTTCACGAACTAAGTGTCAATCTTAATGGTTCCTGGGGGTGACCTCAAATATGCTAATTACTAATAAATTTGGCCGGGATAGCCTGGTTGATAGGGCGTAAACTCAAAATTGAGTCGGTTGNAACAGCTGAAAATAAATAATCTTATGTTTACAAACCATTACTTAACTCTTTAAGAACCACCAATAGTTTCCTATATCATTCATATTATGTTGCATGTGCATTATTTTATTTGTTCCCTTTCACAGCATAAATTAAAATTTTTAACCCCTTAAAGTTAAAAGTTTAACACTTTAGGTCTCTACTCATTATTATTTTTACTCCTAAAATATCACTACTATTTTGATGAATAAAAAAATATATCACAACTAAGATAATATGTATAATTTATGTTTTAGTTGAATTTATGAACTGTTACAATTGACCCCGTGAGTGGGAACAATTGTAACAAGTGCACGACTGTCAAAAATCTTTAATAACTAATATAATAACATTTAAAATAAGGTATTTATTTTTTTTCTAGTAGAGGATAGTTAATAAATAAATAGTTAAGTAAAAAGTGTTAAAATTGACCCCACTCTCCCCTATAGTTAACATTAATTTTAGAGATTTGAACTTTTAAATCCTTTTTATTCTTTTCGGTCTTATATTGATTAATATACTGTCATCAAAAAAGCTCCAAATAAAAATTTAAGCTGTTCAAACTGCTGATTCAGGAAGATTACTTGTAACAAATAAAGTCTTCCAGTACCGTGATTTTTACTTCATCAAAATTAATTATAATAACAACACTATTAATAATTTTTTCTCGTGTTTTGAAATTATTATTGTGAAAATTCCTAAGTTGCATTTTTACACAAATAGCAGCGGATAAAGTCGCTAGTCAATAGTAGTCTATGATATCAAAATTACTATTCTATAATGTGAAATTTTCATATAATCTTAAGCTTAACATTTATTTATAATGCGTATAAATAAAGATTAATATATATTTTGGGCAGAAAAGGATTTATTTTTCAAGTAAGTTCTTCTATTAAGTAAAATCTTTACTATACATATTTTGCTATAAATTTTTTATTTAAGATGCACTAGTATCTTACACCAAATACGCCAGGAAATTAAATGATAACTTTTGCGCGTTAAATCGGTTGGGTCACAAAGTCCTCCATGTTTCCATAAGAAATCATATTTCTGGGGATAGAGGATTGGAGATTGATCGTTCTCCGGTTAAGGCAAAAATTACGATTTGTGGATGAATGAATGGGTTCGCCCTATGAACTGGTAGTCACGTGTGTGACTGAAGTCGTATTCTTGTCCATAGATGGCGCCCCTGAAAAATAAGAAGCGTACCCTCTGCACCAAATTCGCATCGTTTCGCCAAGCAGGCTTGCTGGTACTGGCAAGTCGCATTAGAAATAACAACACAGCAACATATCGAACATTCACTTACGCAGCATTCTAATAAGTAATTGATATATCTTTTCCAAAGAATTTCATTTATTTAGAAATTTAAAACTGGAATAAATAAAAATATTATTCCACACATTTTGGTATAAATGTTTGACTTAAGTTAAAATGTATTACTTTGAACATTCGCTTACAAAGTGCAAAACAATTTATGTATCCTTCTTAAAAAACATGCTTTATTTTAAAATTCAGATAATTTATTACATTAAAATCTTTTCATACACATTTTTGGTACAAATTCTACTTTCTAAACTATTTTCCATATAAGAGTAACACCGAAACAGCACGTTGATGGGCATAACATTGTCCAGTAACGAAATGACAAAGTGACATAAATCGGCTGCGTACTATTGCTTTCATCAATGTCTTATATGTGCCATGGTTTTAAAATATATTTGCTAAATCATTAATTTAAGACAAACGCATTTAAAACAATTTTTATTGGCGAAAATGCGACACTGTAAAAAAAGGAACAAATATTAACGGCCCTCCACGTACCGATACATTTTACCGTTAAGTCCATTTTTACAGTAAAATTCTGCGAAACAAAATATATGATGTACCGTAATTTTTTCATTGATATTAACTTTAAAATCACTGAATCACTGTATTTAAATAAATATTAGAGTAAAAAATATGGTAAAAATTTTATGGTAAAAATAGATTATACGAAAAATGCACCCTGGGTGGTAATACTTTTCACCATAATTTGAACTGGTATATTTACAGTGTATGAGTGAAATAATATATATTGTTTTTTTAACAGGAGGTATAGTTTTTTAAGTTTAAAGAATGCTCTATTAGTTTGTAAAGTTTTTAAAAAAAAACATATTTCGGAATTCTATTTAAAGAAAATATTTAAAAGTTTATACGTATATGAAAGAATCCCACGAATTTTCAAAAAATACATCTTGAAAGAAATAGTTCAGGTCTGACACGTTAAAAAGAAAATTTGTTTCGGAATCTAAAGTATTCTTTCACTATAGGAATAGTATAGATTTATTGCTTTCCTAAACTATATAAAGGATTTTGCGTATTAAAGTTTCAAATTCTTCCCACATCAAAAATATCTTCAAACAAAATCATTTCCTAAAAACTTACTTTCAAGTAACTTAAAATATTAAAATGTATTTTTGTATATTACAGTTTAGGAATTTAATTTTAAAATATTATTGCTTGCATACTTGTTTTAATTTTAGATGTATTGAAAAAAA
>NC_092206.1:16164238-16223035 GCF_043381705.1 Parasteatoda tepidariorum
TATATATATATATATATATATATTATCAGGTATTAGATAAAATTTAAGTACCTGATTATAATAACATAATTTTCAGAATAAAAGAATTTCATAT
The DNA here is from genome assembly GCF_043381705.1 of Parasteatoda tepidariorum. Taxonomy (NCBI): domain Eukaryota; kingdom Metazoa; phylum Arthropoda; class Arachnida; order Araneae; family Theridiidae; genus Parasteatoda; species Parasteatoda tepidariorum. The sequence goes on from NC_092206.1 coordinate 16,164,333, forward strand.
AGTTTATATTTAATGTAGTATTATTTGCCAAAATTTCCTCTGTTATGCTAAGCATCAGCATTAGTCTTTTATACATCGTGGTTCTAAAGCTATAAACATACAATATGCGCATATATTTTAAACTAATTATTACTTGAAAATAGAACATTCATTAAAACATTTCAAGTACATTTAATTTCGCAACTCTTTCCATTTTGTAATTTTCTCTCTGGTATGCTTGTGTGGTAATAAAAATGCCAACGAAATATATATCACCGAACGGGATGGAGTTATTAAGATGCGTGAGTTTCTAAACTTTGAAATTCAAATTTCCAATTCAAGATTTACATTAGGAATCACAAACACCATTTGATGACATCTTGTGTAAATTAAAAGAAAGTACTGAATTCTAATTTGCACGAGAAAATGGAGTTATTGTGGTAAATTTCGCCAAGTTTTGTAAATTATTCAGTTACTTCAAGTTGCTTCCCATTTCAGACCACTGAATATTGCATTGAAAGAAATATTTATTTAAAATGGAATTCTTTTATGTATCATTAAGATTCTTAAAGAGGATTTTTTTTTTGACAAAAAATTTAAAAAAAAACATATTTAGAAAGAAGAAAGAGAAGCTTTACTCGAGAGAAACTTTAATTTATTTACTATTATTACTTTAATTTACTACAGTCGAACTCGTTTATAACGAGCACAAAGGGACCGTAACATGTACTCGTTAAATCCGAGTGCTCGTAATAAACGGGTCCTTAAGGCAGGCGTGCAACCAGAAGAGGGGTGGGGGTTGGAAGGTCAAATTATTGAGTTTACATAAAATTTAATTAATACTTACTTACTTTAATTTAATTAAATACTTTTCTTAATTTAATGATAACTATCCCCCGCCCCCAACCAGCAAAAAATTTCTAGTTGCGCTGCAGTCTTAAAGGAAAGAAGCAATAAACGGAAAGAAAAATAAAGGAAAAGATTCTTACCAAAACATTTATTTTTTTAATTAATCTACATATTTAAAATAGTAGTTTGTTAGCTTACTTTGAAGTTTCAGTTCGCGATTTTTTTTAAATTTCGCGCGCATTTCTTATCATTTTGAAAAAAATATTGCAAGACAGAAAAATATTGCTCGCTAAAACCGGGTCTTGCTCGTTAAAAGCGACTTCTGTTCCATAGACTTAACATTGATCCAACCAAATATTCTCGTTTCCCTCGGTAAATCCGAGTTCTCGTTAAATCCGAGCTCGTTATAAACGAGTTCGACTGTATTTGGTGTAATTTCTCAAAGTTAAAAATCATTAAAATATACACGGAGAAAGAAATACTGTTAAAATTACCGAGCAGCATGTTAATGATATTTCTGGTAAATAACCATAATTTTGGTGATTAAAAAGTAAATGCACGGTATTTGAACAATTCATTTAGTAATTTTTTACTTATATGGTAACGGTTTTGGGGAAGTTCCAGTTTTCAAATTTCAGTTCTTATAACCACACATTAAAAAATACGAAACTGAAAAGTAAATTCTGAAAGTTTTTACACAATTGGTCAAAAGTGTCATGATAAAATACCAAATTTTACCTCATTTACCAAATTTCTTCACATTTCTTAGAACCATTTTTAATTTTTAACTTTACCAAAATCATTACCGAAGCACGGTCCTATAGAGTCAAATAACATATATGCATATTTTTTTTGTTTTGTAATAATGATATTTAGATTTTTATTTTCAAGATTATTGAAACTATATTAATAATTTTATTGTATGTAATCCTGTTGTTTAGCCTAGTTGGAATTCTTCTCAATATTCTCTTTGCTACATGTATGCTTAATTTATGAACTCATTTTATTTTACGCGCCTGCAATCTAAATTACTGATTCTTATTTTATGTTGTCTCATAAAAGTAGCTTCACTGATTCTTATGTGTATTATATCTTACTGTAATTAAGCATTTTAGGGTTTCTAAATATCTTATATGATGATTGGTAGCGGTTATTTGACAACAAATAGTGTGAAAGAACATTCTAGGTGTTTCACAGCCCAAGGAACTATCCTTGGGTTTTCGTTGTTGAGAAACAATCCTGTTGTTAAGACTAGTTCGAATTTTTCTTAGTATTCTCTTTGCCACACGTATATTTGATTTATGAACTCGTTTTATTTTGTGTATTACTGTATGTTTGCAACCTAAATTACTGATTTTTGACTACATAAAAGTAACTTCACTGATTCTTATGTGTATCATATCTTACTGGAATTACAAATTTTAGTGTTACTAATTATCATATATGATGATTGGTAGCTGTTACTTGATAACAAATAGTGTGAAAGAACATTCTAGGTGTTTCACAGCAAAGAACTATCCTTGGGTTTTGGTTATTGTGAAATATATAGTGGAAACTTACTTTGGTGTGAATTAGTTGCCATCACTTTTAGTGGAAAAATACATGAAAATTTTGTAATGTAGTCTTAATCAATACTGATTTATTGATATTTTTATTTTTCATTTACAAACATTTGTACGAATAATGGACATTCAACTGGTAATAAATAAAACTAGACACTAAGATCACTCTTCAAACAGTTGTTTATAAAATTGATTTGAATTTGATAAAAGAAAATTTTCTTTAAACGAGAAATAAATTGGCGGGTCCAATTTATATGCGCTGATAGTATGATTACAATATTATATTTTTTAGTATTAATTTGGAAAAAAAAATTATCTTTGCAATTTTAGCTTTGATAGCAAGATAGAGTTATTAGTTTTGGAGAAATATTAGCATAAGTGAAATATGCTGCAATGACTGTTTAATTAATTGAAAGATATATGGTAGTATGATTAAAATACCAAATTTTTTGAATTATTTTGGAGAAAAAAATATTTTTGCAATTTTGCTTTGTATTCCAGAAACAAGATATAGTATTAGTTATGGAGAAATATTAGTATAAGTGAAATATTAGTATACGTGAAATATTAGTATGTTGCAGTGGCTGTTTAATTTATTGAAAGATATATGCTCTAATTTATATGCGCTGATAGTATGATAACAATACCATATTTTTTGCATTATTTTGGAGAAAAAAATATTTTTGCAATTTTAACTGTGTATTCCAGAAGCAAGATAGATCATTAGTTTTGGAGAAATATTAGTATAAGTGAAATATGTTACAATCACTGTTTTATTTATTGAAAGATATAACAAAAAGTTTGAAAATATAATCTTTTTACTATACCGAAAGCAAAAAATAAATTTCAGATACTTATTATCGATAAATATTATTTCGTTCAGGGATGAAACATTGAAAAGATTTTTTTCAACAAATATTTGTTATTCTCAACAGGAAATGTTATTGGAAAAAAGTATTGAAACAAAAGTATGGGAAGGTCAGAGCTTTACAATCTCATTCTGTTATTTTTATGTTCTTATAGATCCCAGGGGATAAAGAGGGATTATGAAGTTATTTCATAGCTTTGTGTTCCTTGTTTTACTATTTTTCAAAAAAAAATTCGTTTCAACAAATGTTTTTACTGTTCTTTTTACTACAGAAATTTTTTTCCCGCTTTTTTTCCTTTTTATAAATTTTTGTGTTAACTCTTTTTTTAAAATAAAAAGTGCCAAATAACAATTTTTCATAAAAAACTAAATTTAAAAAATATTCTGAAAGATTATACATATATTTGATCAAAAATAATTTCGAAAAATTTTTAGTTTCTGTAAGTTTTTCTTAAACTACCCAACCAATTTTTTGTATTTAATAAGTATCAAATGAATTTCATGCTGGAAAAATTCTAAACAGAAAACCTATCCGTAAACTTTCTAAGGGATATCACATAATTAGAAGTTTGTTGAGAGGGATATCAGATCAAGAGTTTACCACGTCGCACTGTGGAGCGAAAACCACTTTTCGAAGTCAAAAATAAGAAAAATGAAGTTATAAGAAAAAAAATCTCAATATGGTTTTTTGTAGTAAAATATCCAAGGAATATGACGGTGTATTTTCTTCTTTTGGTTTATTAATGGAAATAGAAATTAAATGGAAACAAAGTCGATATAAGAAAAATTAAATTTTTCAGTTAAATTTTAATTAATATGATAAATCCTTATAGTAAATAAAAATATGAAATCTATGCATGATTTATACATAAATGTACTTCTAATATATATATGAATTCATTATTTTACTCATTATTTCATTATTTTCATTATATATATGAATTCATTAATACTATTAAAACCGGAGCCATTTCCCAATTTCTGCCCTGTACAATGAAATTGTAACTTTAGGATGCTCTACAAAAAAAGTCTTACGTTGCCGAGGTAAAAAAAAAATTTGTACATTTGTATGGTATATATACTCAAGAACTAAAAATAAATTAGCTGCGAATATTTGCGAATTTGGCTGATATATCGATTTTTATAGTTCGTGTCATTTTTATAATAATGATAAAATTAATGAAAAAATTATAAAAATGAACTTGAGATTATTATTTTTGTTATAACATTTTCAAAACTTTTCATATCTAGCAAAATAGACTCATTATTTCTTTTAAATTCGATATTCGAATTTGTAATTAACAATCTTACATATTTTGATTCAATTTATTTAGTTTAAATTTGTTTTGATAAATATTTGCGATTTTACATCCATTACTTTATTTATTAAAATTATTAACCACAAATTTTTAATCCAAGATCTCAAAAACTACCAGTAAATAATTTTTATTTATTTATTTGCAATTTTTGCAATAATCATCCGCTATTTTGGATCCGCCATTTTTTTTTTTTTTCTTTTTTGAAATTTTGACTTTATATTTGAAATCAGCGACTTAAAAAACCTACAGGTGATCAATTTTTAGAAGTTAATTTTCTAATTTTGGCCGCATTTTTCTGATTTTGTCCCACTGTGCGTCGCCTGATTGAGGCTGAAATTACCCGTCATTCTTACAATGGCAGTTAAAGGATACAGCCCTGGAAAATGGAGTTAGGGGCTTGGCCATGGACAATTGATGTATGAGTAGGTGGTAAAATTGACATTCTTCTTTAAGCTGGGTGCAAGTAAATTGAATTATTTAAGCAAAACAAAATGATTGTCACCTCTCAAAAAACATCAGAATTTCAGAATTTACCTATGCTCGGTTAACTATATAATGCAGTAACGTTTTTACTCTTAGTTAAGTTTCACTCCATAAAAATAAATATTCATGATATGGTTTAATGAAGCTATTAATAATAAATTAATCACAAGGACAAAAAATAATTTTAATTTCTAACAGCATATTTTATATATTTTTATATATTTTCATAACTTTAATGAATATTAAAAACCTAAGCGTAAATGCATTCAATGTTTTTTGTCTTTTTCGTCGTATAAATAATGAGGGTGTTACATTAATATATATTGCGTATGTGTATGAATACAATGAAATCTAATCAATTTGATTAAGATATAATTAGGTAGTACATTTTACTTGAGAGACAATGAATAATTCAAACTCTGCTTCTAGTCATGAAGAGTTTTCGTTCATATGCTCATATACTAAATATTTATAGTTTCTTAAACATGCTTGTTCTGATTTCTTGTGTAAGATTATAGCTATATTAATAAAATTCTCAGAAGTATATTCAGTCTCAGAAGTATAAAATTCTCAGAAGTACTAAAAAACATTAAACTTTAGTGCAAAATAAGATAGTTTGAGTTATAATAATAATTAAAAAGAAAATATAGCTTAAAAATAAATATGAATACTATATTGAAATTGCAGTAGTATTTAAAAAATCTTAGGCTTAGGTGAAAACTGTAATAAAAATGTCCTTATAATCCGTTAATGCATAATTATATTAAAAATATTATTATATTGATTTAGGTCTTATAAGATATTCTGAAATTCAAAAAACATGCTACAGCATGTTGAGAAATATGAGTACTACTTTTTTTTAATGTTAGTTGAATTTATATGACTAAATTAAACTAATATTCAAAAAAATTTCTACTAATATTTAACTAATACGTAAAAAGCGCATTTTTGCTAATATTTGTAAAGGCTGACCTTTATTTAACTCAAGAAATAAATAAGAGCTAACTCTAAAAAAAGCGTTTTAAGAAGCTATTTAACGCCATACAACCATATAATTTTTAGATTAAAATGTAAAAAAAAGCTTTTTCAATATAAACTTAACCAACAAGTAAACAGTTTTTAGAAGAATTCAGAAAAAAAGAATAAAAACTAATTTAATCGAGCACGAAAGTGTTTTTTTATGTCATTCTTTGAGAATTCTATTTTTATTTTCAAAGAACTGTTTTTTCCTTTCATTAAAGGAAAGGTTTTTGTTTTTAAATAAACTACAAAAATCATTTAGCCTGGAGTTCTTTTTCTCTAGGACTTCTCTTGGAGTTCTTTGAAGCATTCGTTTAAGTTTTCTGTAACCTTAATATAAGGTGGACCAAATTACTATACTTTTTAAACCTAATTAAAAGATACAGGATATGGTTTAACTCAAAACTTTTATAACGTTATAGTAAATTAGAACAGTAATATTATTAAAAGTAATCATATTATAGTTCAACTTTCTAGCATTCTCTAAGAGTTCAGCAATAATAAACTTTATTGCTCGATCAAGAACTTGGACGAAATTCTCATAGCTCTTAAACTTGATTGCATGGCACTATAAATAAATTTTAGCCCAGTATATATTTCCATTCAAATCTTTTTTAAGGCTGCAGCTCTGTATAATTGTTAAAAGTACTAATATCTTGTTTCAACTTTGAATCATTTTTTAGAAAATGCAGCAAAATCACATGTTATCGCACGAGCACAGTGAAATAATTTTAAAATGCGTCTCTTTTCTATGTAAAATATTTTACATGTATCTATTTCCTTCATGATTTTCTTTAATTGATGAATTTTTGTAGACTCGATCAATTTGTGCACTTTAATGTCATATTTGCTTCTCATCAAATGACTTGGCAGCAAAATGACTTGGTCTCTCATCGGACCAATATTCACGAATCTTAGCTCAATAAGGGCTCAAAGGGCAGTTGTTTTTCGATATTGGCCCAGTATAGAATTGTCTGATTCATCCGATATTTTACAGCCACTTTACAACCAATATCGTCTCTATATAAAAGTGTCCGATTCACCCGAAATTTTATATTTATGATTCACCCAATATTAGTCTTATAAAGGCCGTTATTAGCCCTATATAGGACCATTTTTAAAAAATCTAGACATCCCAATATTGGTCCCTCGGGACATATTCATATAGAATGCATATTGAGCCAATTTTGAGCCCAACTGGGGCCAAGGTAAAATTGTTGCTATATATGTGACATTTCATCAAACATTAAGCCTTTTGCCTAGCCCTAACATCCAGTGAATAACATTTGTTCCTTAAATTGCAAAAATGTTTGACTAACAATGTCATTCAGCTCCAACAATGCAGTGAAAGGAGAAGTGTAATGCAAGGACATGGTGGTGAGCTGATATATTATAAGTGCAAACAGAGTAAAAAAAAAATAGGCATCGATAATATAGAAAAACGGATAAATGTGTTATTGAATTGAACAAATATGGTGAAATTAGACGTAATTTATGAATTCTAAATACTAAGGTACCTTTTGTTCTGATGTATCTTTATAACAAAAAATAGTAGAAGTAATGGGAAGAGTTCTTGACGCAATAAAGGAAAAAAAACGATTTGATGATTGATAATCAATATTTTTAAAAGCTAGTAATAAATAAATCCATTATAGGTTTAGGCTTCAGAAAAAAATTAGTGACATATATGGTTGACATATATGGCCACATATGGTTGACATATATGGCCACATATGGTTGACATATATGGTTAATATATAATAAATATGGTTAATAATAGACATATACGGAGATATCAACTGTGATATTTATCTAAAGTCTCATAAAAAATTATACCCAATGAATTTCAGATTTAAACTACGAGTGCTCTTACCAAATTCTTCATAAAACTACTTTATATTTTATCAAAGTAGCTGTAGTGTATGCATAATATTGCTAAATTATATTAAGATTTAGAATAATGTTAAGATTTAAAGTAAATTATATTAAGATTTAAATTAATGTTAAAATTTAAAGTAAAATGTAATGCATATATTAAGTGATAAAAAAAGGCAAACAATTAACCAAGTAATGAGATACTTAATTTTCTCCCTGAAACATTTATAAAACTTTAAAATTTAAAAAGATGGCTGTCACCAACACATGGCTCTTATAAGCGATAAGTAGAAGTTGAAAGATCGGGCACGAACAGTTGATAGATGCCCCAATTAATAAAATATATATTTGAGTACACACATTTAAAACTTCAATCAGTTAATTCTTAAATCTTAGGTTTCAATATTAAGAAAAGATTTAAATAGTAAACATTCTTTCGCTTTGGCTTAAAGAAAGAGATGAAATTGATTATCAGAGTAAAGTCCATTTTAATTACCAATTAAGCGCGTCAAATAAATGTTAAGTCTGATTTTCACTTTTTAACGTAAATTCTGATTTAAGTGGTTATGCTGTCTTTTAGTTCTTGAAGAACGCCATTAAGCTAAATTATTTTTCTTCAAGTTTATTTTTTTGCCTAAAAATGCCTTGTTCTCTGTTTTATATCTGCGTATTATTTTAACTAAAAAATATTTATAACAGTTAAAGTTCGTTTCGTTTTTTTTAAAAAAAAACTTACAAATGAAATTCATTAGCTCGCATAATTAATAACAGCAAATAAAGGCACAGTTTGATTTTGACTTAGATGCTAAATTTAGTTCATTATCCATCAAAGGTGCGATTGAGATATGTTTGGATTGAGCATATATTTGTTTAAAGTTATCATATGTGGCACTAAAAAATTTAATAAATTCACCATGGTAACATACGAAACCGTATGAGACGAAAATTAAATAAATCTCCTCACACTTGCAAAATATGAGTTCGTTATACATAGGGGAGAGTCGGGTAGCCCCGCCCACTGTCAATTACATATGTATAGAATATTTTTTCAAGTCAATGGGCCATCGAACATTAATTGTTACATTAAAAAAATATTATTTTTAAAGTTTCAAGTATTTATGCAGCTTTTAACATGGTAAACAAAAGTTTTGAAAATATGCTAAATACAGTAGTCATGAAATTAAGAAAAATTGTTTGAATGTTTCAATTAAACTTCATTTTAATACTAAAAAAATAATTTTTTCTATACGTGCAGCATTAAAGTATGTAGTCTTAAGTTTAATTTGCACGAAGAAAGAAATTTATGTGTGAAAAATTATTCGAGTAATTGCAAATTTACAAAAAAAAATTGGATTTCGGGTCGCCCCGCTCACATAAATGTCGGGTATCACCGCCCAGTCTTATTTTGTCGATAAATGTACAGTTGCAAAGATTATTATTTTATTGCTTCAAATTTGAATGTTATATGCATTTTTAACAACAAATATTGGTGTTATTAAATGATTGCTATTAAATGATAGAATTCACTGAAAGTATATAAATATGTAATAAATAAAATAATTTTGTGATAAATGAGGTTTATCTACTGTCAATAGATAAACCTCATTTCATTTACACCAGAAAAAAACAGTCAAAAAACAATTTTTGTTACTGGGCGGGGCTACCCGACACAGTTTGAAAAGAGCTGAAAAACATGTTTTTTTTTATTTCTGTTTTTTTAAGTTAAACTATTATTTTTTTGGTTTATTCTTTTTGCATTATTTAATTAGATGATAAAACAATAGAAACATACAAAAATACTGATTATTACTCAATATTATCCAGAAATATAAGCAATACTCCTTAAGTGGGCGAGGCTACCCGACTCTCCCCTACATGCTGTCTTGATTTTTAGTTGTACGATTTTATACCTGAAATTACTATAATATTAAACATTTGAGAATCAATTGATGATACATGGTTCAAATTATAAAATAAACTATTTCTAAATTATAAAGAAAATACTTAACTGCGTTTATACCAATCAGAAAAAAAATTCACCTTTTAAAACATTCAAAAACTGAAGCCTACATAATAACCCAATTTAAATAAAATATTTCAAGAACTTAATGTTTCTGATATTCACAGTCTTAAAAAATTTAACGCTCTTAAATATTTAAATTGTTTTTATCAACTCTCAAATTGCAAAGGTTCTGGGGCAAGAAGTGAAATTTATTCTCTTTAGTCTAATAAAAAATAACTTTAACACAAGTGCTGATCAATTTTTCCTCCAAAAAAACTGCCAATTATTTTTAAATTGAGTGTGTAATTAACCGTCAAAACATTCTTTTTTAACCTCGAATGTAGTATCAAATTCATACTTTTTGAAAGTGACAGAGTGTTCCATGGGGAAATAGAAGGGGCATAAGTATCAGTTTCATTTTTTTTGTAAATCTTGAAATTCAATTGTTTTAACGACAGTGTTTAATTATTTTCGGGGAAAAAATATTAATTAGGTCAAGTTTGCGTAAAAGCGGGAAATGTTTTAGGCTTAAGAAGCAGAAGCAAGCACAATAAAAAATTCTAGCAAGAAAAAAACATGTTTACATGATTAAAACCTTTCTAATAAAGCAAAAACTAAAAATTTATGAAAAATTAATAAGAAGCTTATCATACCTGCAACATTTACGGCATTTCCTTAATTTTTATGATAATTATTTTAATTTTTGTGATAATAGTTTAGCTGAAATTTTCTTTCTCAGAATGAAAGATATTGTTAACAAGCATATTTAAAAAAAAATACAACGGTTAGAAATAAATTTAACAGAGAAAAAGCGATTTTTTTTCTTCATCCTACCCTGTAAAACTTCTGGATCAAATTTCAATAAAGAGAACCCGCTCTCAGGATGTGGGGACTTTTTACCGTAAAATCTATTTTTACCGGAATATGTTACGTAATGAAAAAATCTGATATGCTGTTATTTTTACAGGATTAATATTTACCGTAAAATCACTGAATGAGTCAAATCGAAAAAATTTCTCTGTAAATATTATGGTGCGATATATTACGGTAAAAATGGATTTTACGGATTATCCAAACAAAGTGCCGCTACTTTATACTGGAATGTTTTACAGCGTACACTGAAAAATTACACTAAAATTACTCTCAGCCTTTCTTCAGAAAATTATCAATACCAAAATAATCAATAACAAATTATTAATCAAAATATTCTTCATTAAATTTACTCTACCATTTTACCATTTATTTCATGATTTTCAGACTTGAATGGTTATGCATTTTACTAAATAAACTGGTAATAGATATCATACAATCTTACTTTCTGGTAAGTTTTTTTAATGGCTTTATTTTGTTGATAGGAGTTACTTGATGGTAAATTACTTCTTTTTCCAATAAATTTCTCAAATATTACAAAGAAAAGGGGCATGATAATGAATGTGCTTTTAAAGTGTTTTGGTGTTTGTAATTGGTATTTATTATTTCTCCATACTTTTAATTTGGCGCAGGCAAAAGTGGTAAAATTAGGTCTAATAAAAATTGGTAAAAATTTTAATATAAAATTATGATATCAGAGAAAAGTTTTAAAACAAATTTCGAGGTACCAAATTGGATTACTATTTACCGTGAAATACTACTAATACTTGGTACTAATTGGTATTAATAATTTATTTTGAGGATGCAACTTATAAATGATTATTAAGTTATTTGTTACCAAACCGTTGATTGTCAAAATTTTTGTTTTAATTTTTTTATATAATTATTGGGAAATTATTCTTTGAAGGATAAATTTATCATTTAATCATTACCAAAGTTTTAAGTTTATCTCAGATGAAAAGGGCAAAAAAATCATGGAAGCTATGCCGGAATGTTCCTTTTTTCAAGTTTCTCGACAAAATAAGTAAGAAAATTCTGCAATAAATACTCTAACACACATACATGGTATAAATAACTAAATGAAAGTAATGAAATAATTATCTAATTTTTTAATACTGATTCTCGAATAAATTCGCACTGAATTAATACATTACTTCAGAATTTAATTAATTAGTACAAAATTTTGTACATTTCTTAAATTACTGAAATTTATTGTTTTCAGTCATTATGTAAGTAATTAGTTATGGTATGTTATCTGCTACGATTCCATTAAGTATCCTAAAGGTCTATAAAATATTGCAAATACTAACAAATTCAATTATTCTATATTAATGTTCTTAATATAAATGTAACATGCGTATAATTATCGAAACAATTAATATTTTGAATAATGCAGAGATAAATAGTTTTTTTAGTTTTCTAATTATATAGTTTCAATAAATAGTAGTATTTTAATAAATAGATAGTTAATAAAAAAATAGTTTTCATAGTTTTAACAGTTTTTTTTTCAAATCTTAATCAAAACAACATTTAAGCAAGTCTGTAAATAAAATGTATCATTAGAAGTCTTGTCATGAAAGCCATGCATCCTTCCTTTAACTATTTAGTTGATATACATGAATCCTAATTAATAACAATATCATCATTCAAACAGCGCAAGAAAATCCAATTACGTCAACATTTCTATGTTTGAGGTAAAATAACCTGAATTTGCGGTGAGTGAGAAATAAAATGAATTAAGTACTACACATCTAAGAATTTATTTAGTAAGAAATATAATCCTCTAGACATGAGATAGCTTCTAAAGAAAAATTTATTTTTGTGAGAAAATGAAGAAAGGTTCTAAAGAATTATCGTTGCGAACATAATCTTGTTATGTTCAAAAGATATAGCTATTTACCAGAAAAGTGATTCTACAAAAGATAGTTGAAAGTATTCGCTGAAACGAAAAATTCTAATAAGGAGAGATTAATGTCAAAACTCAATTGAAAAAAAAAATCCTTAAAACATTTAATGGTCTTAAAATTTTAAAAACAGTTTTTATTTCCTTTGTATAATTATACAGGACATAGATTAAAAATAAAACTAAAAACGACGATCATAGAGGCATTGAACTTAAAAATCAATATCTTTTTTAAGCAGTACTATCTATTTGATTGCTTAAATGAGCCTTAAATAGTATTAAATAAATATCATGCACAATCCAGCACTAACCAACAAATTTCAAATCAAAAGCTTTCGTGAACTTAAAACATTTAAATACTTTTTTATTCTATTTTCATTGCAATCTTCGAATAATAGTTTCATGTATGTGCAGTAGTACATTTATCTGAAAATATCGGTGCAAATGTTCTGCAATTTTGAAAAGATGCAAATATGAAAGAAAAATTCACTTCCTGTTAAACCATAATATCGTATAACCTAGTTCGGAAAGTACAACAGTATTATTAAATTTCATCAAATCAAGATAGCAAAAATTGAGGTTGCAACCAATCCATATTGAAAGGAATTTACGATTGAAATAGTATAATTAAGGTTCTAAAATTATAGTTAAGAGCGAAATAACGGCAAGCGAATCTCACTAACAGCATTAAATTTCTTGTTTCGATAATTTATTTAAGTGGTGGAAGCTTTATCCATATTATCTTACAATATGGTACATACTATATTATACTATAATCATATTACACTATACAATGGTTCAAAACTAAAACTTAATTTAACTAGGTTTATTTTTTAATCTATCGTTTCCCATTTTTTTCATTCATACTCAAAAATTTGTTTAATCAAATTTTAAAAAATTAAATTCTCTATCATTATACACTGTTGGAAATTTTGGTGAGTGTGCAACTAAAATACTGTTTAATTTCGGTCAAACTTTAATACGGTGCAAACTTGAACTATAATGTCGTACTTTTGCTATGCTATGGTTCACTATGCTTTACGCACTACGGTTCACCATGCTATTACACTATGCTATGGTTCAAATTGAAAGGAAACATTGTTCAATTTAGTTATGTTTGCTAAATTTAGCATTTACCATTACATTCAATTTGTTTAAAAAAAGGTATTTGATCGAAAATTACATAGATAAATTTGCGATAGTAAAAATGCTTTATAAATTAATTGGATTGAGCCATAATATCTTTTACATTTTCCACAGTATACTATTTTGATACTGAGTTGAAACAGATTAGTTTTTTTTACTTCTTAAAATCATTTACACGATACTATCTTCAACATGTGTGGAATAGTTGCATGCACTCTCGGAAATTAAATTCTTACTTTTGATGATCTAGCAATTCTTGCTATATTTCGTAAATTTTGTCAATTATTTTGCCACGAAATTACGTGATGAAGACTAGATGATCTAAAATAAAAGGACGGAAAAAGCCAATCGGCTGTATGGCGAACAAGGAGTTGGCCTAGTACCAGGAAGATCCCGGGTTTGAATCCCGCTTCCGGCATAAGTGCAATTTATTCTTCTGTTCTATTTGTCTTTCTTGTGTAATTAAGATGGCATTGATCTAGCTATATGATGCCCACGATGAAGTGATTATAAGAAAAGTTCAATACACTAATCACTATGATAATTTTTGGGAGGAAAAATTACTAAATATTTCCCTAATATTGACGAAATTCGCTTAATCGTTCTTCACTTTGACGAAATGTTTACTCGGAGCATATACCAGGAAACAGTTTCGCCAAAAACGAGTTTTGCAAAATTCCATTTTTTATGTGTGTTGTAGAAAACTTGCTTTAAAATAAAATTCCGTTATGTATAAAATTTTAACAAAATATCTGAAGTGAACTATTTTAATCTTCACAATTATTTTCTAAATAAATGAAATATCAAGATTATTTCCAAGAACGTAGTCATTATAAACATCATTTCATTGCAGTAGTTCTAAGTAATACCACAAAATTTCAACTTAAAAAAAAGACAACCATTGTATAAGCAATATATTAAGTTCAACATGCAGCAAACCAGTATCCGAACGGATAATATGCAATAGCATATTTTTTTTAGCAATATACGTCATATCATTCACTGTTCAAAATTTCTCCGTAAAAATGATTAAATATAATTTATTTAATTATTATTTTACCATATTCAAACAAAACAGTTAAATAACCATAAATATAGTATTAGAAAGATATGACCATTAGATAGTATTTAAACTGCTAAATTTGAGTCGTAATAAACCGTTTATTAACTGCTTTAACCTAATACAGTTAAACAACCAGAATTTTATCGCATCACCAAAGCCCACCTAATTAAGTAACTTAGTTTCTTCCAGATGTACACATATTATAGCCAAGAGAGCTTCTCTGCCAGTTTCATGACCGACAGAACGAGGGTTCGTCGGTCATGAGACTGGGGGCGCAAACACCGCAACATTTCCTTCAACGCCTGAAGAGGCCAATTTGTGCGCTTGTTGTAAATAGTTAAAAAACCGTATGGTTTTGGATTTATGGTTTTAAAACCATACTAATTATAAACGACTTCAAATTCGTAACGGTACAAAATGTTCTTTGCCGTAAACTTTACGATTAATTGGATGAGCAGATTGCAGTAGGTTTTTTTACCGTAATTTTTGATTGATGATTTTAATGGTGTAAGAAAAAGTACTGACCACATTAAAAATTGTTAGAAATATATAATTACTAAAAGTCACAATGTTTTGAATGCATTTCATGCCATTTCGTTTTACACATTCTAACAACCGAAAAAAGGTGAATTAGAAACCGTTTAAAGAACTGAATAATCATGCTATTGATTAAGTAATTAGGAATGAAACTTGAATCAAGTTAGGAAACGTTTTAGAGAAAAATTAATTTGTACAAGAACAATTAATCAATGAAAGGAAGGCGTTTTCTTATAAGTTTTTTAGTTTTAAAATTTTTATTTCCCAATTCCACAAAGAAGAAACTAAAATCGACTCTAATTAATTTTGCGGATTTCTAAGTCAATTTTTTTATATCAATGCTTAAGAAACATAAAAAATAATAGATCTTCGCTAAGTCTAGTTTTAATGTACTAGTTCGCAACCCCGGATCACTTGCAACTTTGCAGCATTTTAATAAATATTTTTCAAAATTAAGAAATATACATGGTGTAGAAAAGAATTTGGAAACTATCAAATATCTCGAAAATTATCCGTCGGATTGAAAAAGTGAAAAAAATCCCATTCAATATTTTCCTAAAAGCTAATAAAACCAAATTTGATCTTTCAGCCCCATCGTTTGGGAACGCAGTAACTGTGATATCTTAAAAATGAACCCCTATTTTTCATTAGAAAATGAAAGCAATAAAAAATAGGAGTTTATATTTAAGATATCAAAGACGCACTCACACATTTGGGGTGAAAGATTGAGCTTTGTACTATTGAATAGTTTCTTAAAAAAATATTGAATGTGATTTTTTTTCACTTTTTCTACCCGATTTTTTGTGATATTTTACAGTTTCCAAACTTTCTTAAAACCGATCATATGTCTTGTAACACATTATAAACCTCATTAAAAAACATATTACTTGATAGCAATTTTAAAAAAAGGTAGACTATCACTTAACTTATAACCAAACAATCATATCTAAAAAAATAATATTAATATATATCAACTGCCTTTTTTGTACATGAAAGCTTCTAATTTCTTACTGATTCGAAGGAATATTGAAGAAGTTTGTAACTGTATGAGTTTGATAAACTCTTATTTGCGAAAACTTCTTTAAAAAGCTTTCGTAGGCATTTCTATAGGATAAATTATCTTTCATGTATTTTGTATTAGGAATAACACTGAAACAGTTTAGATAAATTTGAAAAGGATTAAACTTTATTTCATTCCTCATTTGTTTTACTGGAAAATACAGAAATCCGTTGCATGAAATCAACAGTAACCTCAATGTAAAAAGTCAATGTCACTCTGTATGTGGCAACATCCTTAATATCCAATTTTATACCATGAATTTTACAGTATTTTTTCTAATTACAATGATTCAGTGAAAGTTACAGTAAAATTTATGACTCAAAAAAAATATTTATGGTGCCAAACTTTTTACTGCAATTTTTTTTATCCGGAATTTTTACGGTGCACGTGATTACTTATCGTTTTTTTAACCCCTCTAAATTACCTTAAAAATGTTTATTCACAAATCTCACTTATTTTCATTCACTTAATTTCTTTTCTTAAATTTAGCGCTTTCCTAGACCCAATTTTTCTACATTTCATTTTATAAGTTTATTTAAATAGTAGAATTTTTTTAAATCAAAATAATTGAGTTAAAATGATATATCTTTATAAAAGTTTCCTACTAAACAATTTTTATTAAAATTGAATTGATCAAATACAGCCTGAGAAAAGTTTACGATTTGTTTAATGTTATATCTCTTTAATTTTTAACGACATATTTAATATAGCTTTTAATTCATAAATTTCAGTAAGAACTTTTCATGTATCATTATTAGAATATTTTAGGCATTATTCCAGACTTCCAATAAACTGACTGAATTACTTTATTTTATTTAAGACGATAAATTTAAAAACTCTTAGCTGCAATATAAATTCATGCATCTATCTCTATATTTTGAATCAATAGGGAACGGCAGTCAAGCGTTTTACTAGTTGATTTGAAATTGTAATTCGAATGGAATGATTCAGAAAATATTATTCGAACTTGTTCTATGCTGGTTAATTTATTTAATTTTTTAAGAATATAAATTTGTTATCATCGCTTTTTAATTATACTATAGTAATGATTATTTAAAAAAAATATTTTAGCAATAAAATAGGACATAATAAAAACGACATAGCAATTTTTTTATTAATTACTAGATTTAAGTGTTTTTGAAATGTCAATGCAATTTTACATTATGCATAAAAAGGTTAAGTTAATAAAAAGTAAAAACACATGTGCTGTTTAAAACTATATGTATGTTTCTTACAGAAACGAGAATTGTACGTTATTAACTGTCATTTTTAATTTATTTTATTAACTTTTTAGAAATAATTAATTTTTTTTTAAAAAAGTAATTAATTTTAAAATATTGTTTTTAATAATTAAAGATATTCATTTTTTTAATTTGAATTACTTGAAAATATTTCATTATTAAATATTATTTATTATAATTATTCAAAGTTAATAAATAATAATTATTTATAGTTAATTTATTGCTTTAAAATATTTAAGCATTCTTTTTAAATAGTCAGTGAGTTAACATTTTTAAGTTATCGCATAAAATTGTGAAATAAATAATGGTATAAAGTACAGGCATTTTTGGTGCATTATCCAAAAAAAACACACGTCAAAATCCATTATTATCGTAATTTTTGCAGTACTATTTATTCAATTAGAGTAATTCAGTGATTTCACTGAATATGTTAGAGAAAATACAATATGTCAGATTGTTCCTTTACATGTTCCGGTAAAAATAGATTTTACCGTCGGAAGGGCATCCTTAATGTCGATACTTTTTTCAGAAATTTGAACCGGAATCTTTTTACAGATTAGTCCATTTCCATTGTCAGTCGAAAGTTAAAGAAGAATAGTCGAGAATAGAAGAATAGTTAAGAATAGTCGAAAAAAAGTCAAAATAATATCAATATCACGACAAATACACAAATGTGTAAACGAACTATTTTTGTCAAAGTATTTCATTTATTTGCAATAATATCGTGGAGAACAATGAAACTACATTCTATCTCAGAAAATAAACTGTTTACTAATTTAGCAATTTTATATCTGCATTTCGCTTAAATTATTTCGCCTTTTATTATTACTTTTAACTGTTGAATTTAGAAATAACGCAAAAAACGTTCTTATAGGGAAAATATTTTAAAATCAATGATACTTAGAGACATATTAAATAGAACCAGATGAATGATATGGGAACCTTTTCTTAAAGAAGAAGTTGATATAAAATACTAAAGAAGGATATTATTCAAATCATTAGTATTTATCTTAAGTATATTTTTCAAAACTGAACAATGATCAAAATGTCGAATGCTATTCGAATATAATGCATATTTTAAATTTTCTACATTTTGAAGTAAAATATTTTGCAGATATTTNCAGTGAAACAAATTGGTAACTAAATCAGTTTTTCGGTGATAAATAAATAAATATTTTCAGCTCTATTTCTTAAGCTGTGACATAGCAGTGACATAACTTCACCAATATTTAACGGGATACAATTAGTACATTTCCTCTCGTTTGCATCACCCTCTTAATGGAATGTCAAGAATGTCTGCTCATTTGGTCTCAGCTTCTTTTAATCAATATGTCCTTAAAATTGGCTTTCTCGAGTTGAGACGAATATAAGCCTATTTTAGTAAGAATGGAGCATAAAATCACTAAAATAAACAATTTTTTCAGGGTTTGTATAGAGTTTTTACAATGTTCAGGGGGCAGAAACAAGCACCGTCTCTCTACACTGCGTGAAATCGTTCCATCGATATAGATATCTAAGTAAACGCTAAAAATGGAAATTCCTATTTTTAACTCACACATATTTGGCTCTTGTCAACGTATTTTAGTTCTTTTTCCCCTTAATTTGACCAATGTTAACCATTCAAAATAGATTAAGTTAACAAAATATGTTTAAAATTTTAAAACGATAAGTTTTTGGATGGCATGTAAGTCATGCTGTTCATATGTCTCCATCTTTTTACCAATGGAACTTAAAAAAAATACCTCACGATTTAGATTAATGAAGAACGTTTTCTACATACCTCTGCTACCTTGACACTTTCAACTTTATAATTTATAATATCTGAAGCTTATTCAGCTCCCAAAAATAAAACACCTTTTAGGTATTCTCGTAAATGTTTCTGCAATATTGAACATTAATATCCACAAACCCAAAACAATGATTGATTTCAAACCAAAAATTAAAACTAATGTTCAAATCAAAACCGGCTATAAAATTAAATATAAGAAGTAAACAGGATAAGCAGATTTTGGGATATTACACTCGGAATAGAGGAAATAACGGACAAAATATATTTCGAGATTATAAGACTAAACATATGGGGGATATTATGCAAGACAACAAGTGAATAAGTTTTTAATTTATCATAACTTCTACATTAATTGAGATGGAAACAAAATATAAATGAATTATTATAGGTGAATTATTTATAGATAGGTGAATTATTTTATGTTACGTACAAGCTTTATTTTTATTATTTAATCAAAAATGGTCTAAAAGTTTGTTGAATACCTTAGTGTATCGTTTCCCCGGAGTTACAGAAAATGGATGGTTTATACTCGAAAAAATTGTAAAATAGAATATTTCAATTATATTATGAAATGATATTTTCAACTTTATTGATTCTAACATACATTTTTCGAAAAATTCATCTTTTCTGTTTTTTACATAAGAGATGAAAGCATGTGATTGATACATTAGACAAATACCATAGAGCTATTTTTTCCCTTTTAGATTCTACTCAAAGGAGAGATTTTGTGACATTTCCTTCCTCTTTGAAATTCCATGGGGATTGGACAACACCTAGTTCCTTTATGTAAGTCTCGCGTGGGAAGACGGCATCTTCTTCAAGATATAAGTACAAAAGTACTTGCTATTTGTAGACGAGATTTTTGGTAACTTATATAATGTGCTTCCAAAAATATTTATTTCAAAAACTGTGTGAACTATGGTAACGATCTGAAATCGTGATAGCGTATAACGCGACGGCATTTTAAATATGTTTATTAATTCTTTCAGAAGATTTGATACGTCAAGGGATCAACATTTAATTATTTAAATGAAAAAATTATTTTAAAAATTTCTGAATTAAAAAATAATATATTGCTAAAAAATTTTTAAGAGCCTTTTTGATGCTTTGAAGAAACAAAAAGTAATAAACATCTATTTAAACGAAAGTATTTTGTTCTACGTACGAATAAAGCTAAAAGGGAATAAAATACAAATAATTATACTAAAATAAATATAGTATATTTTTAAAATTTCTTTAAAACAACGTTTAAAAACCCAAATAGTAAAGTCTTTAATAAAATCTACACGCATTTTTGTATCTTCAGAAGGATAAAAGTCAGGAATGGTAAAAAAAGAAATGATTTATCTAACAGAGATACTAAAGAGATAAATACACAGTTAAAAGATAAAATTTAAGGAGATGAAAACTTAATGATTTCCAAATATTTGACTGGTGTAGTAGCAAGGTAACATTCTATCATTTTATCTTTTAACGAAATATTTCCCTTTTGAGTATAACTCAATCTCTGTCAGAATAAATCATCTCTGTTTTTACCATTCCTGTCTTTTATCCTATTCATAAAGGTGAGCAATTGCAACATCAAAAACCCATAATTTTTAATAAAAATTTTAATACTTGTCATTTTAAACCTTGTTTTTAACAAATTTTAGTATCAATACATAGAATAATTCTAGTAGTTATATATCATAATTTTGCGTCCATAACCCTAAGCCTACTCAGCGCCAAAACACAGAAATATCAAAGAAAATATACGACAAACAAGTTACAACATAATGAAATCGATAATTCATACAATGTGTGAAAACCATTGAATAAATCACTCAAACTCTTGCCTGCAAATAACTGATACCTTTGTACTTATTTTTTAACCTTTGAATGTAACGCCTTCAGTCTGTAAACTGCGTTTTAATGTACAGGAAAAATCTTTTATTTAAATCAGGTATTATTTATGAAATTGATTCAGAAATCAAAATCCACTGAGCATTTAAGTAAGGATATTGAAATGTGCCCTCAAGATTGTCCTGTCAAAAACACTCATTAAAATCCAGAGAAGTTGAAAGCAATTTAATATTAAGAGAGTTATCTTGAAATAATATTATTTACTTAAATTCAGAAATTACTATAATGAGGGCAATAATTCCTTCTATTACAGTTTAATAGATATGCAAAAGCGTCATATAATTAAAAGATATTTTATTATTTTTATTTTCTAAATTAATATAACTAATTTAATAACATATAACTTAATATGTAATTAATTTAATAATATGTAATTTAATATATAATTAATTTAATAATATATATGTTACGGTGAATGACCGAAATCTGGTGAATGTCAACAATCACCTAGTCGTTTGGTGTATGTCCGAAATATTTGCTGAAAACCCTTACTTCTGACTTTCACCGGTGAATGTCAACAATCACATAGTCGCTTTGGTGAATGTCCGAAATATTTGTTACATTCGATTTGATATGAATTTATTCATGGATGTAATTTTATTTTATTTTATAACCGTCGTTGAACAGCCGACCCAATTTCATGGGTTTACGACTACTTACGTTCAACTCCGTAGCCTTGGACTACGAGGACTTTGAGACTCGACAGATTTAACGTGCATAAGTCACCATTTACTACACGGGGAGTCTTCGGCCGGCGAGGATCGAACCCACGACCTCTTGGATATGGGCCCAGAGCCCTACCGACCAGGCTATCCCGGCCCGTGGATATAATTAATTTATTCGATATTTTAATACTTACTGACGATAGATCAGAAGAAACATCAGTGTTTGGAGTATAGGGCCTTACATTTACATTTGCCCGGTATACATTTGCTCGGTATAACCAAGACTGATGTGTTTTTAAGGTTAAGTGCCACTGCCCGGTATACACCAAGTATCGGGCAAATATATACCGGGCAGTGGCACTTAACCTTAAAAAACATTAGTGTAGGGTATACCGGGCAGTGGCACTTAACCTTAACTGGCTCGGTATACCCTACACTGATGTCTAATCTATTGTCAGTAAGTATTAAAATATACAATAAATATAAATACATCAAATAAATAAAATAATATCAACGAATAAATTAATATAAAATTGGATATAACAAATATTTCGGACATTCACCAAAGCGACTATGTGATTGTTGACATAAACCGGTGATGGTCCGAATGTACAAGAATGTAATGAAATATTCGATCTTTCACCTACGTTTTTGGTGTTTCTCCAAATTCACCGGTGGAAGTCAACAACCACCTACTTCGGTCATTCACCGTAACTTATACATTACTGAGAATGGCGGTAGTCGATGGTTGTTGACTTCCACCGGTTAATGTTGACAATCACTTAGTCGCTTTGGCAAATGTCCGAAATATATACTAGGTCTAGTAAATACCACTCCCCGGCATGCATTTTCCCGGTATACCCTACACAGATGTTCTTTTAAGGTGCAGTCCCACTTCCCGGTATACCCAACACTGATTTTTTTGAAGGTTCAGTGCCGCTGCCTGATATACATTTTCCTGAAACTCCGAACACTAATGTTTCTTCTAATCTATCCTCAGCAGATATTGAAATATCGAATAAATCTAATAATATCAACGAATAAATTAATATCAAATCGGATATAACAAATATTTCGGACATTCACCAAAGCGACAATGTGACTGTTGTCATTCACCTGCGAAAGTCAACATTCTCTTGATTTCGGTCATTTACGCTAACATATATACCGAAGAGCCATTACATTATGACCACCCTCCATCTATAACAATGGGCTCGCCCAGGTTTTCATGGTTTCTCGCCCAGGAACAATGTTTTCATGGGGCACATTAAGACCGATAATCCTCATGGAACAATCCCTGACTTCTGTAAGTTACTTGAACATAGTTGCAGACCAGGTACAACCATTCATGGCAACAGTTTTTCCTGCTGGGTATGGTGTTTACCAACAGGATAATGCACCATGTCACAAGGGTCGAATCGTCATGGAGTGGTTCGAGGAACATTCCACTGACTTTCAAGTCATGTCTTTGCCCCCAAATTCACNCGACTGTGATTGGATGGGGGATTACCACACGATTAGGTCACCACCAATCAGTGCCGAATGGTACTCCCACACATACAAGAAAGGCGTGAACACGCTAACAATTCTGGAAAAATCTAGAAAAACCGAGCGGAAGAGTCACTACGTGCAAAAAATTTGAAGGTTACTTGAAAGTGATGGGAAAAGAATTTAAGTGGTGACGTAAAAGAAAGTGAGGGAAGAGAATTCGTCCTTGAAGGACGGTGGGGTCAGACGACCTTGAATTGTAAAAGGTGAAAAGGAGAAAAACACAAAATGTGTTGCTAACTTAAGAGTAAAAAGAGACATTTCCAATTCTCTTCACAGAAAAAAATGAAGAGAAATAAAAAGGAAAAGTGCAAATATTATAAACAATGAAAGATTGAATTAAAATTAAATTAAAATTAAATTCCGGACATAAAAAAAAATTGTCACACAACACTGTGACATCAAACAACCAACATTAAACTAAAAAGGGATTAAATTAAAACAATTAGAAAAAAAACGTCACACATCACTGTGACAGAGTCCATAACCACAGACAAGTTACAACATAATGAAATCAATAATTCATTCAATGTGTGAAAACCATTGAATAAATCACTCAAACTCTTGCCTGCAAATAACTGATACCTTTGTACTTATTTTTTTTATCTTGGAATGTAACGCCTTCAGTCTGTAAACTGTGTTTTAATATACAGAGAAAGTCTTTTATTTAAATCATGTATTATTTATGAAATTGATTCATAAATTAAAATCTATTGAGTATTTGGGTAAAGATATTTAAATGTACCCTCAAAATTGTCCTGTCTAAAAAACTCATTAAAATCCAAAGAAGTTGAAAACAATTTTATATTAAGAGAATTATCTAGAAATAATATTGTTTACTTAAATTCAGAAATTGCTATAATGGGGGTAATAATTCCTATTATTACAATTTAATAGATAGGTAAAAGCGTCATCTAATTAAAACATATTTTATTATTATTATTTTATAAATTAATATAATTAATTTAACAATGTATAATAAAATATATAATAAATTTAATAATATATAATAAAATACATAATTAATTTAATAATATATAATAAAATATATAATTAATTCAATAATATATACGTTACTGAGAATGGCGGTAGTCGGTGGTTGTTGACTTCCGCCGGTTAATGTTGACAATCACATAGTCGCTTTGGTAAATGTCCGAAATATATACTAGATTTAGTAAGTGCCACTCCCCGGTATACCCTACCCTGATGTTCTTTTAAGGTTCAGTGCCACTCCACGATATACCCTACCCTGATGTTCTTTCAAGGTTAAGTGCTACTCCCCGGTATACCCTACCCTGATGTTCTTTTAAGGTTCAGTGCCACTCTCCGATATACCCTACCCTGATGTTCTTTTAAGGTTCAGTGCCACTCTCCCATATACCCTACCCTGATGTTCTTTTAAGGTTCAGTGCCACTCCCCGTGTACCCTACCCTGATGATCTTTTAAGGCTCAGTGCCACTCTCCGATATACTCTACCCTGATGTTCTTTTAAGGTTCAGTGCCACTCCCCGGTATACCCTACCCTGATTTTCTTTTAAGGTTCAGTGCCACTCCCCGATATACCCTACCCTGATGTTCTTTTAAGGTTCAGTGCCACTGCCCGGTATACCCAACACTGATTTTTTTGAAGGTTTAGTAACACTGCCTGGTATACATTTTTCCTGATCTCCGAACACTAATGTTTTTCTTAATCTATGCTCAGCAGATGCTGAAATATCGAATAAATATAATAATATTAACAAATAAATTAATATCAAATTGGATATAACAAATATTTCTAACATTCACCAAAGCGACTAAGTTATTATTGTCATTCACATGTGAAAGTCAACATTCTCCTGATTTCGGTCATTTACCGTAACATATATAAAACTATATTTCATGAAATTAATTATATTAATCTTGAAAACAATTCGTGGAACTATATAAATAATTCTATTGAAAACACTCATTAAAATCTACTAGAGCTGTAAACAATTTTATATTAAACAAATACTCCGGAAATGATATTGTTTATTTAGATTCAGTACATAAGGGTAAGTTTGTAAATTCCTTTCTCAATTCTGTCAGCAATAGAGAGTTCCAATAGAGCATAAATTTCACCAGAATTTGTTGTCAGCAAAATTTAAGCAAATGCAAACAGAGGTGAACCTATGAATTGGACCATAAAATGCTTCATAAATCCCATCTCCGAACGTCTTTTATTGCATGAGAGACTTCTAAATTATTTCAGAAGTCTCCGAGGATTAAGATATAAACAAAATTGCCATAAATTCCTGTCATGTACTGCATTCATGCCAGTTATAACTTTTCATTAGAAAATAATTAGTTATTGCTGAAAAGGTGGAGAACTTTCTGTGTTTGATTTGTTATACTCGAACAAAACCTCGCTTAATGTGTATGTATGCCGATTAAAGTAGTTATTACCTAACTGGTCACTGTAAACGCGTCTAAAATGTTAAATTGAATTATTGAAAATTATTAAAATTAAGTTGATAATTGTAAGTAAACAATGTTTTAACTAAAGTTAAAATGCTAAATGAGGGATAATATGACCTAATCTTGAATGTATGTGTGAAAAATTATAAAATTAGAAAAAATTGCAATTAGTTTCACATTTGATTATTTTCAGCACTCTGAAACATGCATTTCCTCAGGTGAGGACATTCTGTTGTGGATTGATCGTAGGATAGGATTCCTAGTAGAACACTGAGATCAAGCATCAGTGGTAGCCGTCAGTGAGTGGATATGTGACCACCTTGATCAGACTGCGAAGAAAACGAGGGGGCGGGGTATCTGTCCCAGTTAAATTGCTCTACCTTAAAGTGCTCAACTTTGCGCGCAGGTTGTCGGACTACTAAAGCAAAGGAGAGTAATCTTCTATGCTGAAAATCAAAATTGCGATGTGACATGTCTTTGAATCATCCTCAGGAATGTTTCCAGATAGTCGCCAATAATCCATCGCGTAACCATCGCCAATAGTCCATCACGATGGACTATTGGCTATGGTCTGGGAAACATCCCTGAGGATGATTCAAAGACATGTCACATCACAATTTTGATTTTCAGCATAGGAGATTAATCTCCCTTTAGTGCGACGTCAATAATAAACTACTAAAAATATTATTTCTGGCCTTAACTTTTTTAAACAAGAAATGTACTTTATACAAATTTATCGATAAAAAAAAAATTTCATATGAATGAATATGATAACATTTACTTTCAATATTTCATCTTTGAACTCTTATTTGTGCATCAAACGAAAGTTCCTGATTATTAATTCCGTTATTTTTGTCAAAGACTTAAAAGAAACGCTATTATATAAAGCTCGGTCTTTTAAACTGATCTAACTAAAAAAAATTGTGTCGTTCGCAAAAAGAATTAAAATTCTGGTGTACTACAATAAAAAATAACTTTATAAGCGGAAGATTTCTATTCCGACAGTAAAAAAATTAAAATTTCAATAAAAGAGATGGTTCAAAGATTTTGCTACAGATAAATTGAATAGATATAAAAAGTTCGATGTAAGGAAAAATCATTTAGATGTTATCAAAAGCGAATGGGACGATAGTTTAAAAACTCCTAGATTTTCCTAGCTATTTCAAAAATAATTGCACGAAAAAAACATATCTGGTGTTGGTAGCAGGGAAATATTTAACTTTGACTTACTTTTTAAAGTTGATAAATGAGATAACTTAAAATTTTGTTTCTCGAATTGATTTTATTGATTTTGTAACTTCTTTTACAGTATGAAGCAATATTTTAAAACAAATTCAAAAATGAATTTCGCTTTTCACGGCGTTTTAATATCTTTTTTGTTAATGTGGTAAAATATATATTGTAAAATAAAAATAATAACTATATTTTTTACCTTGACAAAACACAAAACTATTTTTTGCCGTTTAGCGGGTGTCCGAAAAGTGTGGAAGCGGTCAAATACTTTGAGAAATATTCAACAGATTAAAAATACAAAAATTCAGAAGTAAAATATTTTAAAAGATATATTTAATAATCCCCTCCTCACCCCTTAGTTTTATCAACTTCAAAAAAAAACAACAATTCAAAGTTCTTAATTGGAATCCACATTTTTTTTGTTGCAGGTTTGGATTTGCCAGAAAAAGAGTACTTCAATTTAACTGACTAAGTTCGCATGTAGATTCACAGATGGCGCAGAATTCTTCAAATGACGTGGGGTAATATAGCTAAAAATTGAATTCTCTCGCAAAGTACATATCCGATTAAAAAATAAACTGACTTGTTAGATGTTTTTATTAAGCATATCTAATGTCAACAGATTTCGAAATCGATGACTGGATGATCGATGCCTTCTTCTTGAGATATTTGACCACTTCCATTTCTCGAACACTTTGTAAATTAGATCATTAGTTATGTTTGCCTTAAATAAATCTAAATATTATTGCGATTTTTAATTTTTTAGAGAAAAAGTAGGTTTGGTAAAACTTGAAAAAATTGCGTCAGTTTTTGTCGAAATGTCAAATGTCATCAAAACAAGTTTCAAATTACATAGTACAATTGAAAAGAATAAATATTTGTATAAAACTGGAAAACGAAATTTGATCTTACTTTAAAAAATCAATTGAACATTAAATCCATAAATTTAAAGAAATTGTTAATAACTTCTTTACTAAATGTGTAGTAATAAGAGCTATAATTTTGAAAACCGTAATTTCCCACAAACTGTCACCAAATGAACAGAAAAATTACCAAATTGATGATTCAAATACCGTATTCTAGTTTTTGTCACCATAATTATGAGGGATTTTATTAACCAGAAATGTCATTACATTGCAGTACAGAAATTTGGCCATATTTTTTTCTCCATTCAGGCATTATTTTTAAAATACTAATTTTTATGCATTTACTAAAACATTGTAATAAGTGCTTTAAAATGCAATTTGGAATTTTATTTCAGTAATTCAAACTACTTTAAGTTATGTGGAATCAAAAGTGCAAGTTTTTTGTTCAAAAATCACCCAAAACTTACATCAGCAAAATACAGCCCTATTTAGCCCAAAATCATGAAACTTGGTAAAATGCGGGCCCAAGTGATAAGACAAATAAAGATAACCGATTTAATGCGCAATGTATGGAGATAATGCATATTTCTCAATACGCTCACCAGGGAATCAATTATTTATTTTTTAAAATAGCCGCATATATTATTTTAAGTTTTCATTTTTCAATATTTCAAATGATATAAGAAATATTCAAAGAAAAAAAATCTCTTAACAATGGTTAAAAGCTAAAAACTGTTGTAAAAATTTAAGAATTGAGAAACATGCTATAAACTTGATTGATCGAAAAAAATGAATAATTTGTTAAAGCAATAAATTAAGATCCAAGTGTCTACGAATTTCTTTGGTTGCTTATGTGATTACTTACTTGTTGGGAGATTAAAAGTACAGATTTTTCGGAGTTATTCGTCATTAATTAAACTCATATCATTCAGCCTTCAAGAAACTTCACGACATAATTTGCATTGACGATGACGTATGCAGACTAAATTCACGTTAAAACATGAAAATTCTGAAATTTCATAATTGATATCTTTATAAACTGAATAAAATCTTATTTATCTAGTTTTGGAGAAATATTTAATCAACTCAATATGTTCTGTCGCATTCTTAAAATTTTTTCAGCTATCAGCTATTTTTGTTAGATGTGCACTAATTTTTCGTTGCAAAGCAATAAATAACAGATTTTAAAACTTACTGCTGCAATTTTCTTTTAACATTTATTTTCCAAAAATTCACTAAAATGACACTAAGAATCTATTTTCACTAAAACTCTAAAATTCCATATGTATTAAAGGTAGGAAAAAACAGATTTGAAGAACAGAATACCAGTATTGACTACAAAATATAAAATATTATCTCTTAGAAATCTAAACTAAAATTTCACTGAGAGCATCTTTCCGTTTCAATTTTCATTTATCCTGTACAATAACTGTAGAA
Organism: Parasteatoda tepidariorum; assembly: GCF_043381705.1. NCBI lineage: Eukaryota > Metazoa > Arthropoda > Arachnida > Araneae > Theridiidae > Parasteatoda > Parasteatoda tepidariorum. The sequence continues at coordinate 16,193,990 of NC_092206.1, forward strand.
GACGTCAAATTTCAAGGACAGCTTACGCAATAGACAAATTTCAAGGACAGCTTACGCAATTGACAAATTTCAAGGACAGCAATGTTCATCACAAATCATAACAACTATATCTTAAAAACATAATTCAAATCCATTAATATTAGATTTATATTTTTTCCCAGAATATCTAAAATTTAAAACTCATCTAAAATTCTCTAAAAAAATCATTAAAAATCTCTTTACACTAAAACCTACACGAGTAAAAGATTTAATTAAAATTCAAAATTGAAATAGAACTTTATTTATGTACCACTGAAGCAGAAAAATGGGTTATTGAAGGCAATCTGGAAAACATTCCTGAAGAAAATCCGAAGACCTGCCATCGCAATGCTGTTCCTCTGCTGAGGGGATGCCTCCTTCTTGTTTGTAGTCCAATTTGGTCGTTTACTTATTTCAGTCAGCTTTTCTCTTTAAAAAGAAGTCCTTAAAACATAAAAAATACCTTCTTTGAGATATCGATCTTTACTGTGAACCGCTGAAATTGGCAGTACGAGAAAAAAGTTCAACATAAATGAATCTAAATGAAACTGCGAACCGCTGAAATTGGCAGTAAAAGAAAAAAGTTCAACATAAATGAATCTAAATGATACTGCGAACCGCTGAAATTGGCAGTAAGAGAAAAAAGTTCAACATAAATGAGTCTAAATGATACTGCGAACAGCTGAAATTGGCAGTAAGAGAAAAAAGTTCTACATAAATGAATCTAAATGATACTGTGAACCGCTGAAACTGGCAGTAAGAGAAAAAAGTTCAACATAAATGAGTCTAAATGATACTGTGAACCGTTGAAATTGGCAGTAAGAGAAAAAAGTTCAACATAAATGAGTCTGAATGATACTGCGAACAGCTGAAATTGGCAGTAAGAGAAAAAAGTTCTACATAAATGAGTCTAAATGATACTGGAACCACTAGTAATGATTCCAGTACCAACATAAGTGTATTGGTAAATTAAAAGTCTAAATTTCAAAATTCGTAATTTTTGAAATCAGTATGACAACAGACCTGCTGATACATTTAGTATGTTTGAAAACATACTAAAAATTTTGAAACAAGTTGGGAATAATAGTTAATAGAAAGTATTAAAGTAACTTGGAAATTTATTAGGACCATAAACATCAAACTGGTTTTGATGTTTATGGTCATAAAACTGGTACTGATACTTCAAACTGATTTTGATGTTTTTATTTCGTTTTCCTTTTCTGTTCTTAATTTAATATTAATTCTGACTCCTTATGTACGCTTTTTTTCACTTTTTGACAAGGATTCGAATAATTTATATCAGCAACGTTGATTACGTGAACCTCATGTATATATTAATAAAAATTACATGCAATTCATATTTGATATTATTATAATCTCTGTATTTTTAAAAATCAGCCACTGTGTCTTGTGATCAACTTAACGTTACTTTTTCTTTTATATAAAACTCACAGGGCATAGAAACTTGAAATTACAAAGCTGAATAAAAATGTATAGGTAATAAAATAGAATACAAAGTTCTAGTGTTATAAATCATTATAAATCCTTTAAGTGTTATTAACTGCAATCATTGATAATCGATTAAATTATTCAAGAGTTATTAATTGCAAAATTTGTTGTAAGAAATACCATCCGGGCCACTCGTATCCCGCGAAAGTTCAGCTGTAGAGTTGAAACATAAACTTATAAAAGGGCCATATTTATTTATTTGCGCGTATTTTCTTACAACTTCTAATTTGTTCGAAAGTTATTGCAAAGCTAACTGCTTATTTTATTCGAACTTATTTTGCTGTGAATAATAACTATTGATCCATTTTTGCAAGAAAAGTTACTTCTCTCGAGATCTTGACATTATAACATCACACTTGAGTTGATTTCGAAGGTAACAAAAAGAGAGAGAAATAGACGTCGTTACAAATTAATTTTAACATTTATATTAAAAGTTTTGAAGATGGAAGAAATAATAAACTTAATTCAATAAAAAAATTTAATGGTTTGTTATTTAAGTTCGTTATAATGATATCAGTCTCCCTAATGTGCGAACCTGCTTTTTTTATTTTATACTTATTTAATACTTATTGTGTCACACATTTAATATTCTGCCATAGTCTTTATTATTTTACAAATTCACTTAAGTATTCATTTTGGTCATTCATTAAATATGCTTACATAAAATTGTTACAACTATTTAATTTATTAACAAAATGACCTTTGTTTTTATAGAAAATATCAATAATGAATCGATACAATCATGGAACTTGGTAGGTAGAGCGAGCAGAGAAAAACATCAAATTTTTTGAAGCATAAACATTTTTAAGCAAGATTTTTTTTTAATTTTTACTTAAGACTAAGCAATTAAATATTTTTATATTTTTTAATTTTCAGACGAAATATGATTTTATCATAATTTTCTCTTTTCATCTAAAGCCTTCAATAATCATACTCATTAACAGTAGAATACAGCGAACTAGAAAAATAATACTCTACTTTCGACTGCAAAATATATATTTGAAAAATTTTGCTAGAAACCAAACTAGAGCAAGCACTTCTTCACTCATAAACATTTTGTTGATAAAAAAATGACTGAAAAAAACTCATCTTCAAGCTTTTGATTTTTAATATCAGTTACTGCGACAATTCTTTTTCTTGAAGTAAATCTTGCTCAGGGTCTTGTGTGGCTACTTTTAGAAGAAATGTCATCAGTATAGACGGAGGAAAAAGTTTGACAACAATGTCAACAATATTTCCCTTTATGTATTTACTTAAAAGCATATAAACTCTAGTTTGTGTATTTTAGGAAGCTCAAATACGTTGCTTTATCTTTTTCCTTAAATCATAAGAGTTTTGTTTTTCCTGAAAATACTGCCTAGTTGGAAGAAAAATTTTATTCTAAACCAGTATTCTGTATGCAAGTTTAATGGGTTAGAAAACGTAAGTAAAAAACAATATGAGTATCAAATACAAGCATACTTATCGGTATTATTCTCAACCTCCAATATTTGTCAAAACATTTCTGAAATATGCTCTAAAAGTACAAATATTTATGCAACTCCATACATGAAATAAAACTATTTTCTATCAGATCAGGTGAATTTACGGGGAGAAAAAAAAATCTGGTAAAATTGCAGTACTGATTAGTTACGACATTTCAGTTTTAAAAAAAAAAAAATTAAAATTAAAAAAAACCTCTGATAGTAAAAACCAAACTAAATTATATTTAAATTATTCATTTGATCTACAACGAAGAGCCATTACATTATAACCACCCTGCTAATACTAACATGTAGGACTACCTTCAGCCCTCAAAACTGCTAGCACCAGCCGTGGCATTGATTCCACAAGGTGCTGATAGGTAGTCGGAGGTATCTGGTACCAAGCGCTCATGTCTTGAAAGTCAATGGAATGTTCCTCGACGATTCGACCCTTATGACATGGTGCATTATCCTGTTGGTAAACACCATCCCCAGCAGGAAAATCTGTTGCCATGAATGGGTGAACCTGGTCTGCAACTATGTTCAAGTAGCTTACAGACGTCAGGGATTGTTGTATGAGGATTATGGGTCCTAATGTGCCCCATGAAAACATTGTTCCTGGGCGAGAAACCATGAAAACCTGAGCGAGTCCATTGTTATAGATGGTGGGTGGTCATAATGTAACGACTCTTCGGTGTATTTTTCCACCAATATGGTGACGATTTAACGAGAATTCTGGTTTTCAAAATTATAGTTCTTATCACCATACATTTAGTAAAAATTACAAATTGAAAAGTAAATTTAAACGAATAACTGATTTTTATGCCCTCTTCTAAGTCTAAGATACTATGTTGAAATTACCAAGCTTTATCACATATTATAAAACCACGTTTTATGGTAGATTTTACGATGATCGTTTCTAAGCCACTTCTGTAAAATTTACCGAGTTTCTGTTGTTCTCATAGAGCCAGAAACATGGTAAATTATACCATAATCTGATAATTTTGACTAAACCTTTTTTTCTCTGAGTATAAGCATGTATGTTTTAGGTATTACACGAATGAATTTATATTATTATAGAAGATAATATTGGATGCTAACAAGGTTGACGAAAACTGCTATTTCCTATACCTCTGTTAATGAAAAACTCGGCTAGATGCGTTTGAGCGAAAACTTACAAAATTTAACAGAGATTCTAATTTTTCTTTCTGTATTTTTGTAAGATATTTGAATTGTAGTGTTAACTTGAAACAGTTCAAAAATAGCTTTTTCATACTTTTTTTAAAGGTTATTAGAGTTATATTTCTAAATACGCAATAATTTCACAACAATTTTCAAAGTTAATACATGACGATGAAATGATATTCATCAATGAAGCTCGTTTATTTTCTTTTTAAATGTATTGTTCTTTATAATATGTACATAGTATTTTATTTTATTACATCATAAAATTTCATAACTTTGAAAATAAATATTTTTTATGTCAGTTTAATTTTTTCAATTTTATTAAGTATATAAATTTCAATTCAACAATTATAATATCATACGCACACTGTAAACAATTCCGGACCAAATTACGGTAAGACCATAATACTTGCATACATACTGACATCCTGAGTGCCGCTTCTTTTTTGTTTAAAATACGTTTTTACTTGATAATGTTTACTGTAAGTCGCAAAATCGTTGTAATTAAATAAATATTACTGTAAAAATTACTGTATAAAATGTTACAGTAAAAATAGATTTCGTTTTAAAATGGATTTTACGTATGTTGCACTCAAAATGCCAGTAATTTTTAACATAAATTGATCCAGAACTTCCTTCAGTGTACAGGAAGATGAACTGGTATTCATCCAGTTATTACATTGATTTTTTTCAAAAAAAGTTTAAGAAAACACAGATACAATATTTTTTAAATTTATCTAAATTTTTAAAAAGAATCATTCATACCCTTATTTTATTAGTTTAGTTATTTTAATTTTTTAAGTTCCTCAAATTAAATAATGGATTATAATAATGTTGGAAAATACTGAAATTTTAAAACACTTGGGCTGGAATTCCTAAAATTAATTAATATCCACTTATATAGACTAATACGAAGTATTAAAAATTAACTTAAGAAAGACGCAGGCATTATTAGTGGAATAAACTGAATATGTAACAATCAAATATACGTTGTAATTCAATAAAATGGTACATTGCATTCCTCAATAGAACACCATGGAATCCGGATTTCGTTATTAGCGTAGTAACGTATGCTTAAAGATATTCAGAATTGATTTATGGCAAAGTTCTTGCATCTCCTAATTTCATTAAATAATTCTACTACTGCATAAATATTTAAGAATTGTTTATATTCCTTATGGAACATCACACTCTAAAATATAATTAAGGTTTTCCAAATTTTTATTGAATTATGTTTAACACTGTCTGACACTATTATGCTACATGTTGCCAAATACGGCAGCTAGTTTATTTATTTAATATTTAAATAAGGTTGAGCAAAATTCAAATGTAACGTTATAAATAAATAAAAACATTCTAAAAAAAAGTTAAGAAATAAAATCGTTCTAAAAAATATGTTAAGAAATAAAAACATTCTAAAAAATAACGTTCTAAATAAATAAATTCATAAGTCAAATCAATGTAAATAAATTTCCAATTTAAATAGCTAGTTGCATCAACATTAGTTTTTTTAATGAACTGTATTTCTAAGCTGTCTAAATATATTTGGAAAATATATTCAAAAGTCAAATAAATAATTGTATCAACAATAGTTTTGTTGAGAAAGGTAATAGCTATTGTTATGAACTATGATATGTTATGAACTGTGAACACTGAGTTTTTACTGTTAAATAGCAGAAGCTCTAGCCCTGGAAGCTGCTTAAAGTCTTCCCAGTTCAGATAGATGTAGAGCGGCTTCCAAGATCAGTAAAAGCGGCATGTGCACAATATTTCAAATTGTGGACTGAAATTGGTGAGCTTTAACTTTCACAATACCCTTGATTGATAAGCATCTAGGCCAGAAACTATAATTTCAATGAAATCAAAGCAAGCTATAATAAAATTAAACTAAATTCTCAAGAACATAGAAAAATATAGAATGCAAATAACTGGAATATGGGATTGAACTTTTTAATAGATACATATGTACGTCTATTTATTATAACATTCATTTTTAATTGAGAATAAATATTATTACTATTTAAAAAAAGCAGGAAAAACACGGACTGTCATTTTTTTTCATGACATAAAAAATTTAATTTGAAAATGCTGAAATATGTTCTAATTGAAACTTTCTTTAATAAAATAAATAAATTGAAACCATTGAAAATGAAAGCTCTTCATATAAATCACAGTTGATAAAGAGAAACTCATTTCAACGAATTTTTATAATACATTTAAGTGCAAAAAAAGAATCTTTATAAGCAAAAACGATTCAGAAAAGGAATAGCTTATGTGTTGCAGTTAGAAAGATTTGAGATTTAGCAATCAAGTAGAAATTCTGCACAAAGCCTTGCAATTTATCGTTTTGACTTTAATTTATAAATAACTACATTCCCGTTGTCCGTAAAGGGTGAAAAAAGAAATAAATGGACAGTAAATCAGTATTAATCAAAATTACGAAATCATACACAAAAGTGAAAAGCACATACCGATCCACTAATTAAGCTAAAAGTATTCCATTATTCTTAATTATAATACATTCCCTTTTCTAATGGATTATATTATGAGATTGAACAAAACATGTTCCATAATGTGCATTCCTTAAAATCAAAATATAACATATACTGAATCAATTTTACTTTATTTTATAACAGTCGTTGAACATCGGGCCAAATTTCATGGGTTTACGACTACTAATGTTCATCTCCGTAGGATTGTAATTTAGGACCCAATCCAGAAGACAAGGGAACTCCTGGATCAAGTATTGAGAAAAAATTTGCCTTCGTTGAGGACTTTTTAATGGGACTAACCCGCATTTGCGTTACAGGGAAAAGAAGACCACGAGAACCTCCCACGGTTAGCCTGATGGCAAGGGGACTCTAACTCATGATCCGTCTACCACAGAGGATATTTTACATCATCAGTGTGGTCGGTGCAACCCGGATTCGGAATTCGCGTCGCCTGGGATTCGAACCCGGTTCGCTGCATTAGAAAGCGAAAGTTCTATCCTCTGAGCCATCGCTGCTCATACAGTATCAATTGTTGTTGCTGTTGTTGTTCATTTACGTCACACTAGAGCTGAGCAATGGGCTATTGGCGACGGTCTGGGAAACATCCATGAGGATGATCCGAAGACATGCCATCACAATTTTGATCCTCTGCAGAGGGGGTGGCACCCCCGCTTCGGTAGCTCGACGACCTGCACGCGAAGTCGAGCACTTTACGGTAGAACAGTTTAACGAGGACCANATTGTTGGATTTTGTTGAGAGCAAATCAGACTGAAAGTCACGTAGAACAAACTGAAAACTTAACTTTTATTTACATAAAAAAGAATATAAAAACAATAAGATGTTGCCAGCACAGGAAACTCAAACTATCTAACTAATCTCGAACTCAAACCTCAACACTGAGTTTTTATTGTTGAATAGCAAAAGCTCTAGCCCCTGAAGCTGTTTTAAGTCTACCCAGTTCAGATAGATGTAAAGCGGTTTCTACGAACAGGCGGTGCGTGCATGATATTTTAAATTGTGACTTGAAATTGTCGAGCCTTAACTTTCACAATGCCCTTGGTTGATACGCATCGGCCAGAAACTATAATTTCGATGACATTAAAGCAAGAGTTAACAAAATTAAACTAAATTCTCAGGAATATAGAAGAATATAGAAGGTAACGAACTGAAATACGAGATTGAACTATTTAGCAGATACATATGCACGTCTACTTATTATAAAATTCATTTTAAATTGAGAATAAATATTATTACTATTTAAAAAGAGCAAGAAAAATACGGACAACCATTTCTTTTCATGACATAAAAAATTTAATTTGAAAAGGCTGAAATATATTCTAATTGAAACTTTCTTTTATAAAATAAATAAATTGAAACCATTGAAAATTAAAGCTCTTTTTATAAATCACAGTTGATAAAGCGAAAGTCATTTCAACGAATTTTTATAATACATTTAAGTGCAAAAAAGAATCTTAATAAGCAGAAACGATTCAGAAAAGAAATGGCTTATGTGTTGCAGTTAGAAAGATTTGAGATTTAGTAATCAAGTAGAAATTCTGCACAAAGCCATGCAATTTATCGTTTTGACTTTAATTTATAAATAGCTACATTCCCGTTCTTCGTAAAGGGTGAAAAAAGAAATAAATGAACAGTAAATCAGTATTAATCAAAACTACGAAATCATACACAAAAGTGAAGAGCACATACCGATCCAATTAATTAAGCTAAAATAATTCTATTATTCTTAATTATAATAAATTGTCCTGTCCGATGGCTTATGTTATGAAATTAAACAAGACATATTTTATAACGTGCATTCCTTAAAATTAAAATTTAACAAAAACAGTATCAATTGTAGTATTGTTGTTGCTTTGAACCGTGGTGGCTCAGGGGATAGAGCTCTCACCTCCCAATGAGGTGACCCGAGTTCGATCTCAGCGCTAGCTAGGCGGTTTAAATTCCGCACCCGGCCACAGTGCCGACGTAAAATATCCTCAGTGGTAGATAGATCATGGGTTAGAGTACCCTTGCCGTTAGGCTAACCGTGAAAGGTTTTCGTGTTTTTTCCTCTTCATGTAACGCAAATGCGAGTAAGTTCCATCAAAAAGTCCTCCATGAATGCAAATTTCTCTCAATACTTGATCCAAGAGTTCCATTGTCTTCTGGGTTGGGTTCAAAATTGCAAGGCTATGGAGTTGAACATTAATAGCAGTAAACCCTAAATTAATTGGGTCGGTTGCTCAACGACGGTTATAAAATGTCGTTGGCTTAGGTAAATTTCTGACTGTCAAAAACTACCATAATCAGCAATGTTTAGGTACATATTTTTTACTTGTGCCGTTCCCCATGGGTTTAGGTTAGCAGATTAAAGGAATCATATTTGCATTGCTCTTATTTTGCATACTTTTGTTTTCTATTTTCTTTAAATAATAATTATGCACATTTTATTTATAGGTCCTTTGCTTAGTATTTTTAAACAGATTTATAACATGAAAATTTAAAAAAAAAATGCTAAAAATTTTGACATGACTATAAATATTTTGTTTTAATATTAGCAATTTCTAAGTAATTTTTATTCAAATTAACTAAATTTCTTGCATCCCTTATTGTAATTTCTCAGATTTCAGTTGCGGTCTTACTTTTTGCTACTCAAACATCAAATTAAAAACCCCAATATACATGCTTTTTAGTTTTCATATTTGATAAAGATTCTAAAAGTGCATATTAAAGGCGTATGTTACGGAGCACTTTTTAAATACACATATGTAGCGTGAAATGCATTTTTTTCTTGATTTATTTTTTTAAAACAGTAGCAAAAGTTTTACTTCAGTTTTAATAGTAAGTGAATTAACTTTTTCAACCAACATTTTAAACAATTACTTTTATATTTAATTTGAATTAGTAAATCAATAAATATTAGTTAATACAAAAAATATTTGCATTTTTTAAATTCCGAATCTTTCTGAGAAGGATAAAAAAAAGAAGTGCTTTTTTCAAACGTTTGGCGCAATTTATTTGATCATGATGCTCTAAGAAGATAATAACTAATAGGATTAGTTTTTCCAATCAATTTAATCATATAAAAATAAAACATGAAATTTTTCGTTTAATGTTTCATATTCTTAACTTTTAGAGGCAATGAAATCTAAGAAAACAAAAGTTAGCATTGCTTATGCCAAGGCAACTTCTGAGGTTGACTTATAAGATTAAAAATTCTTTTCCCAGCATTTTTCTTTTTCTAAGAAAACAACAAAGCTAATGACACTAACTGCTGCGAATTTAATACTTTGATGTTACTGTTATTAATTTTCTTTTCTCTCAATTTAAAGAAAGTCAATTTCTTTGCAATTAAAGGTAATAAACAAAATAAGAAATTTATATTTTGTTTAATTTTTGTCCTTCAAGACAAGACAAATTGGAAAAAAGTTTTCATGATTATCATGCTATCGATTTTATAATTTTCGAAACATTAATAACTTTTTCATAAATAAATTTAAATGTATGTTATGTTTGTTAAATTAAAAATTTTGATACTCGTTTTCAAGCTTTTTTTAAATTTAACTTTACAAAGTTATGCTTTCATCATCCTTTTTATTGCTTATCTTTAAGATTGTATAAACTATTTTTTTTTAACCGAACCTCAAAAAAACAAAGGCATTGAGGACAGTAACATTTAACCTCTAATAATTAATCTTATTGAGAAAAAAAAAGTATTTTTTAATTAAATTATGTTTTGCATTACTGTATTATAATTGTTTAATATAATTTTACGCAATTTTTTTTAAAAAAATATCCAAATTCGTTTGGAAAAAAAGATAAAACGATTTTATCTTCGGAGGATTATAATAAATGAAGATGAAATCGTTTATCTTCGCACATTCACTCTCGAAGATAAAAAAATACTCACACATTCACCCTCTCTAAGATAAAAATCTTCACACAGAACATTATATTTTGGAGCCAGAACGTTTTTCTATGATGTACTCTTGGACAAGCTGTAAGTTTTTACACTTGGAGTAGCAATTATGTGTAAAATTAAATTCTAACTTTAAATTACTATAGTTTCAACAGTATAATATTATACATAACCTAAAATTAAAAGTACAAATTTATAGTTGAACATATTATTATTTTATTTATAAGTATTTTATTAGGGCCGGGATAACCTGATTGGCGCTGAACTCTCGTTCGTAAGAGCGGGAGTTCGAATCCAGCCTACCTAATGTACAAAATAGCGACTGGTGCACGTTAAATCTGTCGGATCACAAAATTCTTCGTGTTCCAAACAAATTATACCTCTGGGGGAGCTAGATTGGAGATTGATAATTCTTCGGTTCAGGTTAAAATGACGATTTGCAGATGAATGGCAATGGGTATAGCAATGGGTCCACCTTATATACGGTTGGGATGTATGGGTGTGGCAGAAGTCGAATTCTTGGCCATAGATGGCGCCACTGGAACACAAGAACAATCTTACCCCTTGCCTAAATAGCCCCACGACAACAACAACAGTATTTTATTACAATATTTTATTATGAGCAGCGATGACTCAGGAGATAGAGCGCTCACTACGAATGAGGTGAACCGAGGTTCGATCCCGACGATGGCTGGTTGATACGAATTCCGCATCCGGCTTGCACCTACCACAGTGCTGACGTGAAATATCCTTAGTGGTAGACGGATCATGGGTTAGAGTCTCCTTGCAGTCAGGCTAACCATGGGAGGTTCCCGTGGTCTTCCTCTCCATGTAACGCAAATGCGGGTTAGAACATTAGTAGTCGCAAACCCAAAAATTGGGTTGGCTGTTCAACGACGGATATAAAATGTGAAATAAAATATTTTATTATGTTATTTTATTATGATTATTATTCAAAAAATATTGATTGCTAAATCAAGAACGTATATTTAAACAAATTGCCAAAACATTTAGACTGTATAAAAAAGGAATGACTGTGATATATTTTTATAAATGTTCTGAATTGAAATAAGGGTATCATAAATAATAATAAGCAGATTTTTTATCCCGTGGAAGCTAAAAATATAAAATTAAATCTTTAAAGGTACTCGTAAAGAGGTGTTTAATCCTAAAGCCAATAACTTGGCTGAAGTACTTCAAAAGAAACACAGCTGTTGAAACTTTTGGTATCTTCCAAATGATTATTTTATGGCTTCATTGTTCTACCACGTTCCAGAATCAAATTACCAGCAATTTACTCTAAGTAAAAAAGAGCATAGAACAACTAAACCTAATAAAATTTACAGAAAGAAAGTAAGCAACTTGAACCATCCATTAACTTATGATAACTTGATTTTCATTCCTCCATTAGCCAAATTGGTAAAATAAAAAAGGTGTTATAAAAATAAAAAAAAATTATAAATTTATTGCATTCGAGTTTGTTTTTTTTTAGTTATTATAATATAATTTTATTAAAAGAAAGTTGCTGAAAGAATTTTAAACTAGGTTCGAATTAAAAAATCCTAAACGAATTCCAGCAATGTTCAAGAAAAAGTCACTTAAAATTTTATGTTATAAATGTCTGTTATGTTATTACTGTTATAATTAATTGAAAGAATTTTCAAACTTGGTCTGAATTAAAAAAATACTAAGCAAATTCTAGCAATGCTCAAGAAAAGGTCATTCACAATTTAATGTTTTAAATGTCTAGCTGTCATTGTTATAATTATCTGCCTACTGAGCCTATGTCTATTATGTTATTTATGTTATATCCTGTTACTTCTATAACTATCTGTCTATAATGTCCATTTCATTTATATTAATATGTTATTTATATTAAAACTGTTTGTCGGTATATAAAAAATTTTATTGTTATTTTCTATCAGAATAGCTGTTATTTTTTTGTAGCAAATAATAAGAAGTCACAGAATACAATTAATAACGTTGCAGAATATAATGAAATAATTTAAATAAATATATTAAAAAATTAAACGTCATACATTTATAATTTATTTTTCTATAACATTTATTTTTATATTATGCTACTAAAATTTGCTGCTAAATTATATGCTGCTAAAATATTTTTAATTAGTTTATTATTATTTTTCTTGATTTTTCAAAAATAAGTGATGATATAAACTGATTTTGAGAAAAAACTGACGAGATAAAAATGTACAATTTGCTGAGTACTGATTAGGAAACTGGAGATTTGTTCTTACAAATATTCAAGAACATCTTAAATCGTCAATAACTGGCGTTGCTGATTTAGAAAGCTGTACAGCAATGCTTACAAAATAACCGTCATTTACAGGTGCAACGCTTACAAGTGGAAAGGTCGGACAAGAAGTGAAAAAAAACGTTTTGTAATTTTTAAGTTCAACAATGTTCACAAAATCTGTTTTCAATTCTGAAATTTGATGTGAATGTAAACAATCTGATATTCTAAGAAAAAAGCAGCAAACCATACTTACCTATTCTATTATGAGTAAAAATAAAAATAAAAAGACCTTTCATGAAGTTAATGAATTTCAAAACTGGTGATTTCACTTTTTTTAAATTTTTTTAATTTCTTTAAAATATAAATTTATTCATTTTTAAATGCGGAAAATAAATTGTCTAAATCAGAAAGTGATAGAAGATTTAATTTGGTTTGTCCCCGTAGGGAACAAGGGATGCTTTAAACTCAAGTATAAACATTTAATATAATCAAGCATTTTACTCTAAAGAAAATTGAAAATAAATTTCATGTATAAAAAATCCCTTCGTTATAAATATATTTCATAGAAAAAACTAAACAATAAGAGCATATGTTTTCATTTTCAGAATGTAATTTTTATATAATTGATTACAATGCGTAAAAAATAACGCCCGTTAATTGGGTTTAAAAGTAATTGACTTTTTTAACGTTTTTTAGGATGCACTCGTAAACACAATCTTAGTGTATTAAGTAGATCAAATAATTAACAAATTCCAAAGAGAGAAGAAAATTGTGCAACAAAAAAACAATTTCATTAAACAAGGACTCAAGCAATTAAAACAAGATGACGCAATTTAATTAGTTTTGTTTCAGTGCTTAATTAAAACTTTTTTTACCCTTGCTGATTTTACCGCCAAGTTTATTTACCAACTTTTTTTGTACAAACTTCATAAAAAGATGCGTTAAAAACTTGGTACATTATATTATTTTTACTCCCTATTATAAAAACATACTTTGTTTTAATTTTACGAAGTGTTACTGGTGCTGAAAAACTATTAGCATTATCCTAAAGTATTTTTAACAAACATGAAAACTTTCAGATTTCTAGAAACTTTAGAAATATCAAATAGCAGTTCCAAAATTAGCCAGATTTTGGATGATAAAACAAAATGAAAATTTGAGCTTGTGCCCTTCAAGTTTCTGCTTGAATAATTACCAGACATATTTAAAGAAGAAATGAAAAATCTGTCTTCTACTATTTCGAAACAAATATCTTAAAAACATGTTTAATCTGAAAACTTAAGAGTCTTTATATTTGAATGCAACGAAACATTTTCGCAATGTTCTATATCTATAGAATTTGGAATCAAAAGCTTTTCCCGACTAAAATTAAAAGTGTAACATTTTGTCGGATTCAAATGAACAGTGGAAATGAGAAATTAAAAGTCACTAACAGGAAAGGGGTAATTTGAAAGAACATTTTGAATTGTCATTTTGGTATCGACATGTGAGTTAGTTTTGGAATATTATCTTTTATGAATTAGAAATTTCTGTTGTATCTCCGAAATTACAACACTGTCTTTTTAAAATATCCTAAAACATCCGACGTATTAAAAACAACTTAAGTGGAATTGTGTTTTGCAGAAGACAAAGTAGGGGCAAAAGAATATAATGGAAAGAAAAATTATTAAATTTTAAACTAAATTGTCTAAAGTTATAACTTCAAACGTATGTTGTAAAAAAATAAAAGTTTAACATGATGCTGGAAACAATTGAAATTAAGTGTCATTAATATAAAAAAAACTTTTAGAATCATTTTTCAGAGTCGGCCTTTAAGATAATTTTAAAATATTTTCACATCATGAATTCAAAATTGCTCCTATGTAATCTATAATTACTAAACTGTCGTTTTCAGTTTTCCTAAAAATTTGCTATTAAAAAAGGGGAGTTTAGAAAGTTTCTCCTAACAAAATAACTTCGTGAAAATTTGCTATGTTTGAAAAAATAAGATGTTTATTTTAAAATCTGGCATCATCAAACAACGGGAAAAAGTGATGGTCTTCAGGGAGTACTGTTACCATAGAAAGCATGCCAGTACTTTTTACCGAAAATTCCATTTCTATCGTTAACGAAAAATTTGATATGCTATAATTTTTGTATATATAAAGTAATATTTACTGTTTAATCACTGAAACTCTCGAGTTAAATAAATTCTACTGCAAAAATTTTGGTGTGATATTTTAAGGTAAAAATGAACTTCACGGATGATGTACCCTAAGTGCCGTAACTTTATACCGTAATTTGGATCGGAATGTTTTATAATGTATGCGTATTCTATGTTTAAAATAGAAAGAGATAGCTCTGTACTGATGTCTCAGCAGCAAATGAAGGTTTTTTACACAGTATTTGTTGTTATTCGGGCGTGATTTATGCAAGCAATAGTACCCCATCCTCATTCTCCTTAGATACGCTGTAACAAATCTGTAGGAACACTTAACAGTCAAACTGAGAACGCCAAGAAGAATCAAGAAGATTGCCAAACACAGAATGAGGATAGAGTATTTGTTATTTCAAAATGTAGACATGAATAGTTATAATTTGTTATTGTTGTTAATTAAACCATTCATTTGTTAATTTTTCCATTTTCTGGTTTTCTCACATTCTGGAATTATACGATATACGACAACAAAATATTATATGATTATTCATTTGTTAATTTTTCTGTTCGTATGGGGCCGGTATATCGGAAATTCTGGTTTTTAAAATTATAGTCCTCATTACCAAACATTTAATAGAAATTACAAATCTTAATAGCAAATTTAACCTATTAAATAGTTTTCAGGTCGTGCTCTAAGGTATCATGATAAAATAATTAAATTTTACCACATTCTCTAAATTTTATCACAGATTATAAAACCATATTTTACCGTTAATTTTACCAAAATTATTACCAAAGTGCTTCGGTAAGAATTACCGAACGCTTTTGGCGTTCCCGTAGAGCCAGGATCATGCTAAAATTTTCCCTATTCTGGAAGTGGGCCACTTTTTTCTTTAGTACGCATATATTTTATCAATATAAGTAATAATTACATAGTTTTTTTTTCGAATGGCTGGCACTGAACTTCATTCGTTTCGCTTTAGAAGATGCAAGAGATGTTCCTCGTTTCGCGCTACCCAGTGGGCCCCTGTGTAACATTGCCCACGCCACACTGCCGCAACCCCGTTCATAGGATGGGCCACATTCACACACAAGAGAGAGAAACGTCCGAGCGGGATTCGAACCCACGGCCATTGGCTTCGCAGTCAGGCGCGCTAACCGCTCGGCCACCTGGCCGGCAATAATTACATACTAATTCGGTTAAAACATAAATACCTATTACAGCAATTAAATGAACCTTTTTGACATCAATAAAAATTAGCCAATTTTTACGATTCTTTCGGCAGTTTTTATAAATCAATTTTTTTTTTAATTATTATTATTATTTTATTTTATAACTGGCGTCGAAGAGCTGACCAAATTTTGAGTTCTCGACTATTAATGTTGTTTGCTCGAAAAAGAAGTCTAATTTTTTTTCATCAGAAATAAATAAAATAAAACTAAAATAATTGAACTTTGATTTTTCAGCACACTAAAAAAGGGTAAAGAATTTTTTTTTTTGTCCGGGCTTAAACGAAGAGCATTGGGCGTTTTTGAAAAAAGTGGGACAAATTTTCGGAAGTGACAGAAGTTAAACAAGTTAAATTCTCTACGTTTTTCATATTAAGCCGGAAAAAAATAAAACATTTTGTCTACTTGAGAAGCATAAATAACATTTTGGTTAAGGTGTAGGCACGGGACAATGAGTTATTAACTTTTCACTTAACCTTTTATCTTTAATTCAAGAATTTTAAGTTCAATATACTTGTTATTTTACCAAATGATGTGATTGTCTTTATTTATGTTGATAACATCTACATTACTTTCCCTTCAAAAAACTGTGAACTACTTAGTTTTTAACTACAGTTTGTTTTAATTAAAATACAATTGTGGTGTTCGTAGTTTGGACACCTTGACGTTGCGCATTTTGCCATATCTCGGGAGCTTTTTAAGCAAAATGAAAAAAATTTGTTTACCCAATTCCTTTTACTAAAGATAATTTTATGCAAAAAATAACCTTTAGTTAATATTTATTATTTCTTATCATTTTATTTAATAATGTTCGAAAGTATTTTGCATCTTTTTATCCATTTCTTACATCGTTTTAAGGAGTGTAACTTTACATATCAAAATACAAAATTTGAGCATCATCGATCGAATGGTTCCAGAGAAATTGAGATTTAAGTTTCTGACTTTTTCATGCCTGACTTTTTTATGCCTTTTTATGTTCGACATTTTTATGCCTGATTTCGTAACTTAAATTAAAGCCTGCACTTGTCATTTAGCATATTTGGGGTCAACTAATTAAACCATTAATATTGAGTCCTAAAACGTGAAGATATGAGCATTAGATCAAATGTTTTTCAGGGTGTTTTTTTTTTCTTTTTTTGGTACACTGTACATGTTAGTTACAAGGATTTTATTTTTTTCTATTTCACAAAGTGCTGGACAAACTAATACAAACCATTATGCGTTCGTATTCATGTGTGTTAATTTGATAATTTTTTGCTTACGGAAAAAAGACTACTTGAGTATTAATGTTTACTAGAAAGTTTATTTCTTAAATATCGTTTCAATAGATTAAATTACAAAAGCAAGAGATAGAAATGAATACAAAATAATTTAACCTGAACTTACCCAATATTTTTAAAAGTACTAACAATCTATAAAATTTTCAATATTGCGAAGTCGAAATAGTCTCCTTACTTTCAAATACAGAAATAAAAAGAATTACAAGAATTGGATAAGAAGAAATTCAAAGAATCTTATATTTAATAGAACACAATATGACATTTTCTTATAGTAATAAAATGCAAAAAAAAAAACATTTTGAAACATATTTGAGACATTTTATGCTGTATAGTTCCAGGATCTGTGAACTAATAATAAAATATCTAGTTTCTATTCTTATATATAATTCTATAATAGTATACAATGTTCAAAACTTTTTATTCTTTTTACTCAAGAGAACGAGACTTTGTCCAAAATGATAAGAATTTTGCAGATCTTCTGATATACTTTTTGGGGGATTTCTGCTGACTCTGTGCTTTAGAGAATTTTATTCAATTTTCAGAAATATTGATTTTCAATTTCTGGTAATAAATAAAAATATGATTTTCTCATTTTATCCATTTATTTCATCGAAAAGGGCATATTACTCGTTTCAATCTTTCTTAGACAAACAAAAAATGTATGAGATTACGGGTTTTTTAAGTTTTCTTATGTAACGCTTACATTGTATTTTATGAGTAAGAAAGATTTCATCATAAATTGTTTAGCTTCCTATGAAAATAAATTATTGTTATAAATCAAAATTGTAAGGGCATTGTGTTTTAGCTTGAAGCTCATTTCATTTGAAAGTTTGTTGCTCAACAACATTTCGACAAATTTATTTTGGTTTAATAATTTACCTGTTAAATATTAATTATATTTCTAATAAAATACTGTAAAATAACATAAAAATTACAAATATTTAACTTGCTTTACAGATTAAAATAAACTACTTAGTTAGTAAACACTCACTTCGAAAACCACTTTCAGTTTCTATAAAAAAAAGACTAAATTATCTTCCAACTATAATATATAAAGAAATAAAAATATAATTAAGTTTTTATTACCTCGATAACCTATCCCCTTTCTGCGATAAATAATAAAACAAGAGACTGTTTCCTTCACATGTATTTGAAAATGCACTTACACGATTTTTTTTTTTAATATTCGATTTCTCAGGCAATCTGATTTTGTATTTTGCTATGTAAAATTGCGTATTTTAAAATGATGCAGAAAGTTGTATACCTTACAACTGAAAGCATTTTCGACTATCATTAAATAGAGAAATAAAAATAATAAATATTTGCCAATGTTTAATTTCTGCATCGGATTGTATTTGGAACAATGAATTCTGAAAATTGTGAACAAAAAAATTTCGATTCGCTTGAAAAGTTCTCAAGTTATTGCGAAATACAAAAAAAAAGTAAAAATTAACATTATGGTGTCCAAACTTAAGATAGCTCTTCTGACCAAAATATGGAAACTAAATTTACTAGATTGCGGGTACTCCCTATATTTTGGACGTCAAAAATCCGAATCAGTTGGAAAAAAAAGGTTTGTTCATTCAAAAAAAGTTTGCTTTTGTGTCTGATTTCGTAACTTAAAAGAATTTTAGCTCTTACTAATTAGTATATTTGAGGTTAACCCCTCAAACTGTTAAGATTAAGTCCTAGAACGTAAAGATCCGATCATTAGATCAAAAGTGTTTCAGGAAGGTCCATGTTTTTGGCGCATTGTGCATCTGATTTGTTATTTGTTGTATAATTAATGAGTGCAGATGACAATGTATTTTATTGCTTCATTTCTATCTCATATCGATAAACAATCTGCAGTTGATACGAAAGACCATTATTCCTCGAATATTTTTCATATATTCTTCATTACGTTAAGTGTGAATGAAGGACAAAGCAATCTGTAAAAATGCTTCTCCTCCTAGCATTTCGATGCCATCAATGGCTCTCGACTATTGATGTCATGCTGACTCCGTTTTCTGATTCTCGATGGTCTACGTATGACTTTATGTGGTCCAAAGTGCTACACCTTCTTCTAAGTACTTATTTAATAATTTATTCTACTGATTTTGTTGATGAATGGTGTTACTTGTCCTGCAACACAATATCTGTATTTCAAAAATACAACAGTCTATTTTGACAAGCGTCAAAAGAGACTGTTTTGTCTTTGAAATACAGATACACGCGATAAGATACAAGCGACAAGTAACAAAATCTATGTCGATACAATAAAAAAAAATTTGGGTACTCTCAATTACATAAATTTTAATTTTGTTATAAAATCATTATATGGTTATGAATTAAATCTAATGTGTAGCACTCAGGAAGCTTTGTCAACAAAGCGATAGCTATGGCTTTTAATAGGGCATGGCCCTCTAGACCAGCTGTTCTCAAAAGGTGTTCCGCGGAACCTCAGTGTTCCGTGGAATGATCAAAAGGGTTCCGCGAGTTCGGACTTTTTTGTTCAAATTAGAATTGATTTTTAAAACCTGCAACAGGTTTGCATCAAACCTATAAGCGATTATTTATTTACTACTTAGATTATTTTCGTGAAATCATTTAAATAAAATGTCGATAGAAAATAAATAGCCAGTTTTTTAAAAGATTTTTTTCCAAAAACAATATATTGAATAAATTACTAAAAGGATATTTATTTACAAATAATTGCATCAGTATTTCCCATCTAACATTGAAATTCTGTATTAAGTAGCCAAGGAAATTTTTCTTCCAAATTCAAATTTTTCTTCGAATTTCAAAGAAATGAAAGTTCTTATTTCACCAATAACCATTCTTGCTGTTTATGATACTTTCAAACACCGCAATTTAACTCATTTTATTCAATTCGATTTATGCATGCACCAAAAACTCCTATAATAGAATCGACTACAGACTTGAAAACTCAGCTGCTAAATACAAATATTCAGACTGTTATTAATGAAACAATAAAAAAATTTCATTCTTCACATTAAATGCTTCTAAATTAACTTGTAGTTGTTTTTCTGCCATTAGTATATTCTCCCCAATTAGTGAACTTTTCTTAAAAGCCAGGGTTCCATCAAAAGAAGTTTAATCTTTCAGCGTTCTGTAGCTGTAAAAAATGCCCATAGTAGTAGATCCCTATGGCATATAATACTAACATTTTGTAACATCTAAGAAATTCAATACACAACGATGAAAAAGATTTCAACTCAAAAGCTTTGCTAACTTGTTTCTAGAATTTTGATGCCAACATATCTTGAAGGAAGTTAAAGCTTTCAGTGTTTACTTCAAAAAAATATTTTCAAAGATTAGTCTTCATTAGTTTAACGCAATATATCTATTGAATAAAAAAAAAAGGAATGCAATGCTTACTCAATTCAAACTTTTATAGCTCAATCAATATTATTAAAGCAAAACTCAACATCTATATTTATCATTAAATTAACAAAACAAAAATAATTTAAGCATTTGAAATTTATTTAAATATGCTTGATAATTAAATATATATCTTTGGATTTAGTATGTTTAATATTATTAACAATGAAAGCTTAAATGTTATATTAACGGAATCATATATCCTTGATTTTAATTCAACTTCCATTACGCTGCATTCCTTGTCTTAACATTCAAATCTTCACCATGTCTTTATGATATGTGGGAAAATAAATCCATGTCAGCGTTATAATATTTTCGCATTAATAAAGTGAATACACAACAACGGATTTTAAATTTTATCAACATAGCAAGGACTTATATTGAATGGTTGCATTAAATTCATGCTATTCTCATCTAAACTAAGCCGTTTGTAATTAAATTATTGTTTGCATTTAAGAGTAATTTTCTCTTCTCGAGTAAATAAATTAAATCTAGTCCCTTTAGTGTGAATTTAAAGCTATATTCTTAACGACTACCGTAATTATTAAGATTTTACTCGTTTAAGTACGTCAGCATTAAGAGAATTTAAGCATTCATTAACACTTTCAAAAGAAATCGCATCTTAATCGTTTTAAAACTGGATTTAAATTTTAAATATGCTCTTTAAAAATTTAAATATTTTAAGCAATTCTCAATCTTTAATATTGAATAGCTAAGACGCAAAATTCTCAATGCAATTAAATTAAAATAACGTTGACTTTCTGATATAATGTTTACATGATCGGCAGATGACAGATTAGTTCAGAAAATGGCATTAATATCTGATATGTTATAAAATTATTGTCTTAAATCTTTAAATTGATTACTTTTTCTTTAAAATTGTATTCATCGGAAGCAAATAGATCTTCAATTGAAACGCTTTAGTGTGTTTTCGTTTTTTTTTAAATAAACGACTTTTTTAAAATTCGATTTCTCAATAACTATTTCAAGAACTATTAGTTTCGGTCAGATTTTGTACTTCGCAATGCAAAATTACACTCTTTAATATCGAGTAAAAATTGTATACCTTAAAATTCAATATCTTTCGACTATTATTAAATAAATAATCAAAATAACAAATATTTACTGAATGTTCTTTTATGTCTGGATAAAGGAATTTTATATTTGTGCGCAAAAATTTTTAAATTGCTTTAAAAGTTCACGAGGTATGTCAAAATACGCAAAAAGTAAAATTAATATTTAGGGTTCAAATTTCGGATAGCTCTCCGGTTTAAACTATAAGGACCATATTTTCCAAATTGCCGCTACCTTCCATATCTTGAAAGTCAGAACTCTGATTCCATCATAAAAAAGAATGTTTATTCAAAAGAAGTGGTTAATTAATTAGCATATTTGAGGCTACCCTCTTTAATCGCTTATATTAAGTCTCAGAAAATGAAGATCCGATCATTAGATCAAAAGTTATTCAAGTCAGCCACTATATTTTTTTCGCCCACTTTACTTACATGGCACCGAAAGCCTTTAAGTTTTATTATAATATTTTACAATTTGTGATCGTTAAACGTTTCTTTTAGTTAATTTAAATTTTATCACAATTGATTAATCCTGTTAATTTATAATTAAAATACATGATGCAAAAAACATAATTTTTAAAAATCTCATTAAATCGAATCTGATTCATTAAACTTCAATTTTTTAGTCTGTCTCGAATTAAAATATTTGTTTTATATTTTATTGATAATTTATTTAAGTACCCTACATTCATTGTTATAGCGTTCAAAGATATTTTTATAATTTATTAAAAATTCATTTATTACTTTAAAAAATGTAATATTTCAGTATAGAAAAATAAGAGGAACTATATTAATAATTTAAGGCTTATTGTTCGCCGAAACTAAGCACATAGCATAAAAGGATTAATTAAAAGGTTTCAACTTTTATAATTTTTTGTCAAATTTAAAATATACTTCGTTCAGATCGATGTAAACTTTCTAATAAACGATAATTTCTTTAAATGAATTTAAGCTTCGTTATTCAAAAAAATTAGAGAATATTAGTTTAGAAAAAGACATGATTATGAGGAAGAAGATATGTTCGCTTTTAACAAACAGCTTGAGAAATTCCTATAATGTTTAAAAAAAAGAAAAGAAATGTATTTTATCTTTCAATTTAACAAAATGTGTCTTTCGAAATGAAAAAGTCGGAAACGCTTAAATGTCCTGAAATATATTGCTCATAAATCGTAATATCTACCTCAACTATAAAAAATAATCTTTAAAAAATTAGTTAAAGCCGCAAAAACTTTGAAATCACTTTTATTAACCAGTTTTGGTTTTAAAAGCACCGCAATTTGATTCAAACTTGTGATAAAACTATGAGACTACACTTTTTACTCACTAAACTGACAGCTACACTTTTTTTAGTGTCTTCATATTACTTATATGAACACTATAAACGGTAAAATTTCGTCTATATTTTGCGTTACCAAATATAATTTCTTCATTAATATTATTTATACTTTTTAGTATGTGTAATTGCAAAAGTGAAAAATAGGAATGAAAACAATACAATTTAGCATCAACTCACACATTTTTTAATATATTTCTACGCATAAAAATTTTCTAGATTACGAAACAAAAATACTGACTCAATATAAGTATGCATCATAAATTATAACACGCATATTAAGTTTTAAAAAAAAGTATTTTTAAGAAACTTAAAACTAGTAAAATATAATTTAGCCCTTTATTTATTTATTAGTTTTTTCTTGCAGGACGCCAAAAATATTTCAAACATAAATGTAGTTATGCGATGTAGATCTCGTTTCTATTGTTACAGATAAATCCATTTTATTATACAATGTTTAAAGTTTTTACTCAAGAAAAGAAGACTTCGACAGAAAAGATAGAATTTTACAGAACTTTTGCAGTATTTTTTGTGGTTTTCTGCTGATTCTATGCTTTTCAGAATTTTATTCAGTTTTTAGTAACATTGATTTTCAATATCCAATAAAAAAAAATGAGAATTTCACTTTTTAACTACTGCTTTTCTTGAAAAACATCTATTACTTGAATTAGTCTTATGTTTCAGAGGCAAAAAACCAATGACAAGATAACAATTTTACTTATAGAATCCTGACATTGTTAAGAATCGCTATGAGTAAGAAGATATTTCTTTAGGAATTTTGTACCTCGTAATGAAAATGAACAATAGCTAGGAATCAAAACTGTCGATGATTTTTTTTTTAATTTAACAACCATTTTTTGAAAATTTATAATTCCTCTATGATTAATAATTTTTTTACATAAAAATCTTTAATATCCCTAATTTTTAAAAATATTGTTAAATAATATATAATTTTCATATTTCCTCTTGCTATCCTAATTAAAAGTAACTAATTAGTTAATTAGCTTTTATTTTGAAGACTACTTTTGATTCCAACTTAGAATTTTCTGTTCCGGAAATAAATATCGTTTATTGTCACGTAAAAATAAAGAAAAGGGTGGGGGGAGTTATCAATAGATAGAGGGGAATATTCATTAAATCAATATCTTTAAAAATAGTATTATTCATAAGTAGTTAAAGTTTTCAACATAAAATTGAAATTTTTAATTTTTCTAAAGAAAAATCAGAACTTTAGATGGCTTAATTAAAAGCAAAACAAAACTCAAAATATACTTAAAATAAACTCGTTCTTTACTTTAAAAAATATATCTTTTTGCAAAAACAAAATTTTAAAACTAATATCAATTCACAAAGTTTTGTTGGCTGAATAATAGTATGCAGCTTTAAATTTGTCATTTAAGTATAAACCATTTATTAAATGGCATTCATTAGAAAAATGCCACATATTCTGTTTGTAAATTTATAAATTTTATTTAGTAACTGCAGATTTTCTTTTAAATTTGTAATTCCAGCGAAATCAACAATTCTTATTATTTGTTTTTTTTCTCTCGAGTACAAACTTGTTTTTCTAGAATTACTCGTCTTAATAAGTGCTGAGTTAAGCAGTCTTTAATCGGTACAATTTCCTACTTAGAGTTCGTATCGTCTAGTCTTAAAACAATAAGAAAGGATTCTAGAATTTCTCCAGTGTTTTATATATAGTGTCTAGTACATTTATTAGTCCTTAAATTCCTTATTTATTTTCACAATAATTATAATTACGGAGTTATTTATTACACAAAGAAATCTGTAAAATTTCCGTACTCTAAGGTAATGACATTTCTGATAAAAATAACCGTGTTTCTGGTTATTAAAACTAATATATATACAGCATTTAAATCATTCATTTGGAAATTTTTCGGTTCATATTGTCACTGTTTACAAGAAGTTCTAGCTTTCAAAATTGCAGCTCTTTTTACCACACATTAATTAAAAAATAAAAAACTGAAAAGTGAATTTTACAGAAAAATAGCTTTTATGCAATGCTCTAAGGTATCATAACAAATTAATAAATTTATCATTAAATTACTGCGAATTTCCCCCGAATCATTATCATAACGCTTTAATAAAAAATTACCGAGATTTTTGGTGTTCCATTAGAGTCAGAAACACGTTAAATTTGACCGTATTCTGCTACTTTTGACCATACTCTTTCTTCGGCGAAGTATGATAACAATTGAAGTAATTCTATAATATATTAGTATTACCATATAGTAATACTGTATACTATACACTATATTTATGTTAAAAATGATAATTATTTTCATTATTTCTATTTTCCAAGTATTTAATTCAGCATGCTCACAAATGAAGTTTCTCATATACCAATAGTTAACAGTTTTTAATTATGATGCAATTATTATTTAAGTGTTTACTATTTAAGTATTTATTATCAAAGTAATTTTAACTTGCGTATTCAATAAGCTAAAACAAGCAATTAATGAATAATAATTTTAATTTAATTAACTTTAATTAGAATTCAAGTATTATAGTATTTAGTATAGTATATTTATTATCAAGTATAAAGTATTTAGTTATAATACAATATTATTCGTAATTTAATATTATTTCAGTTATAATTTATGAATTCAATATCTGTCTTGTTGTTTATTAAATTTCCTACTTGTACAGGGATTTTTCAATAAAGAAAACATTGTTTCTTTCCTCGCTTACATACTAATTTGAAATCTTTACTGCACTTGCTTTTACTCTTAATAAGGGCTCTAGAAATACATATTAGGGGTAATTTTTCAGAAACATCCTGTATCTATGACCAGCAATGAGTAGACTGCGGTATTCTATAGAATATCTAGGTATTTTGCAGAATGTCTGACGAGTTTTGCAAAGTTTGGCATATAGAAAATGTCACATGCTCTATTGAATGAAATATTCAACAGAATGACTAATATTCTTTAAACAAAGTCTGAAAATAGTACATGATAAAATTGTCATTTTAATATAGTTTATTCCTAAAAATACAGTTACACTATCGATCCACCTGATGGTAGATTTTAAAAGTATATACCTAGGATTAACCCTCTGTATTGACTGATTAAGAGTTAAAACATCCTGAACAAATTTTGATTTTATGATTGGATTTTAACTTAGTATAAGAGATTTGCCTAAATCAAAGCATTTTTTGCATTTTAATTCTTATCAGGCACAACTATATGACAATTATACTTTAAATATTTTTATACTGAAATGTACTTACTTAGCTACTTAAATTTTTTTTGCTTAAAATATTTACTCAGTAGGCACTTAAAATTAATTGTTTCCGCAGTGTCTGTAAGAGCTACGATTTGATAAACTGGTTTCATTATTTGTTCCCCTTTCTCCATAAATAGTGCCAACCTTAAAAATAGTGAGTACCTATTTAGTATTGAGTGAAAAAATGTAACATGTTTGAAACAACATATTCTAAAATAATTGTTTAATAGCATAGCAAAAAGTTCGATACTGTTGCAAGTATAGCAGTAAGACAACAGTATTATAAGCCTATAAACTGATGCTACGTGCTAAAAAGTTCAGCGTGATTCTAAATGTACTGTTGACTAAGACTGCAATTTTTGTGGGATACATAACTAGTCTTCTTTTTGGGTTCCAAAAATGGAGAAATTGATCCGATAGTACTGAGACAGATTGGACTATCTATCCTGATTACTGTGACCAATAATTACTACATAATTACTTGACTAACCAAATGGTAATGTGGATATTAAATATCATTACTGAATCAGTTTCGTTTTTTTTAATCAATAAATTTAAATAAAGATCGACGTTTTTTGTAGTGTATGTGTAATAAACTGTCTTAAATTAGAAACATTCTTCCCCGTATTCTAATAAGTAAAGAAGCAAAATCTATCCTCCATACCACTAGAAATATTATAAGAGGGGAGTATTATTTCAATTTTTGTCGTTGTTTTATGTCACTTTCTAATACTGACAAGCCCATTTTAAAGCAGAGGGGTAAGTTTCGTCTTTTTTTTCAGTGACGCCATCTATAGCCAAGAATTTGAATTCTTCCACACACCTGCATCACAGTCCGTTTTACAAGAAGGCCACCTTCACACACCATCCATCCTTCCGTATATCGCAATTTTAACCTGAATCAGAGCACGATCAATTTCCAATCCAGTACCCCCAGAAGAATTGATTTGCAATGGGAGCTTGAATGACTTTGTGACTCCCACAGATTTAGCATGCAACCAGTCATCATTGTGTACACGGGGAGTTTTCAACCGGCTGGAGTCAAACTCACGACCTCTTGGAACAACCACGCAGATCAACCATATCAACCAGAGCCTGTTCAATTTTTAAAGTCATTTTATTCTCATATGTTCATCCAATAACTTAATAAATAGCCTTAAGTGTCGAAACACGGAAAGATTTTTTTTCTGATTCTATTACCACATCTTTTCATTACGTGCAAAAAATGCAATAAAATTATAAGCACATTCTTTATAAAAGTAGAACCGAAACTTATATTGTTACCTTTTATTTGGAATTATCAGTGCTTTTCTCCTCATTGCTTAGCTTTATTCATATTCAATAAAAAATACATACGACAGTTATTAATAAAGAATTTCCTTCATCGCAAAAGAGCATAATCCTTATTATTCTCAAACTTTTTTTTTCAAATAATAAAAATGATATGCTTCTACGAATCTATTTCATTTTATTTACTTTGACATATTTATAAAAATGAAGAATAGCATCTTTTATATTTACTAATAAAGTATGAAACCTTATTTTCAAAATCCAAAATGGTACTTTAATATGTGAAAAGTGGATTTGCATCCTATCCGAATAGGTTTAAAGGATTTCCAACCTGTGAGTTTATATCACATTAAACAAACAAAAAACTTCTGGCAGGAAAATATTTAGATATTTATATACGTAGGTGATATCTCATAGAAAATACGTGTCGGGAAAATCCATTTTTACATTGAAATGTTTTCAAACAGTTTACTGTACTTTTTTTTCTCCTTTTATGAATACCTAGTTCTTTTATAATAAAAAAAATGCATAGTTCAGTATTTTCTATCAAGGCTTAGAAAAAGCCAATTTATGTAAAGCTTCTATCAATGAGAATTTCTTCCTTGATATTGAAGAAAATTCTTAGAAAAACGTTTGTGTATGTGAGACAATATTATAAATATATTATTTTAGTAATAGAATAAATTTTGGTAGAAGAAATGGAAAAAATACCAGACTTTTGGAAACTTTTATTCACTATATAATTCAGTATGTAAAAAATATTAATGATAAAAAATATTCATGAATTGTATTTTATCTATTAATTTTTGGATAAAATAAAATAATACATTTATTTTGTTGTTATATGAAGGGTATTTCATAATAGTTTTCAACTCCTCAAACCATCAAAAATGTCTTGCTGTTTGATGCATCTACTATCATGTTTCGTGATTTGTCAAATTCCTAAAGAGTTTTTTTTTCTTTTTTTTTCCTCTTATTTGTAAAAATCGAAAAATGCATATTAAATGTGGTCTTTCCGGAATCCCCTGCATTAATTTATAAGAAAATTGTCCAAATTTTTTGTTATTCTTTTCAGTCTTAATCTCCTTATTTATTTAATTTTCTGATTACTTATTTACATTCACTTACTATTCACTAATGCTATGCATTTATTGGAAAAGGTATAAAGAATAAAATTTTTTTGTAAAAGTATTTAAGAAACCTTCCTGATTGGTATATATATATATATA